>NC_141877.1:14953787-15256212 GCF_056163025.1 Triticum urartu
ATGCTTTTTCTAGGGCAAATCTTCGTCACGTCTTATTATATAATAATAGGAAGAGAAGAAATCGGTATAAAGGGAATTAGATAAACTGTGCTGCACAGAGATCGCTCAACATCCTATTACAGAGCGAAATGCAGGCAACAAGTAACTCTGCTATGAAGTAGGGATCAATCTAGAACCAAGGTTTCTCTTGCTCCTGCTTATGCAAGCTTTTGTCTGCTGTATCTATTTATGTTTTGATTTTCTCATTCAATGTCTGTGTCTGACTATCTGGAGTTCTGCCTTTTTGCTGCTGTTGAGTTATGTTCCAGAGGATGTGGTATTGGTGGTTGCAGGTTTAAGCTTTGTTTATTCCCTGGCTTTCAGTCTGGCTGCATCGCAATTGGTCAAGGGTTTGTTGGGCACCTGACCTGAAAGTGAGTCTTGGTACTCTAGATGACTTTGAGTGCAGTTGGATCGTTTATATGATCAGACTAGGTCCATCTTATTTGGGTAACATGGCCGATTAGGGATTTCTTATTTTATTTTGAAGGAACGGGTAATTTCTTATTGCAAGCTCTATTAGATTTTTCAATAAATAAGTACCCATTTCTTAATTGCTCACGAGCAATAACGAATACTTCTCCGTTCCTAAATGTAAGTCTTTTTAGCCATTTTAAATGGACTACAACATACGGATGTATGTAGACATATTTTAGAGTGTAGATTCACTCATTTTGCTTTGTATGTAGTCACTTGTTGGAATCTCTAGAAAGACTCATTTTGCTTGGCCATGATTCCCTTAGACGACCTAAATGATCATGAATTTAAATGATCGTGAATTTAATGGTAGAGAACCATACAAACACAAGTTATGGAGATATCGTGAAATTAATAAGAAAGGGATTTCCTAGTGATGTTGTTCCCCATACAAATTTTCAGATTCTGAGAATTCAATCAGTGTTTTCTGGGGAGCGTTATATTTCCTTTTTAATTTGGCCTATTTTACCATTTACTCAAGTGTGTTACCCTCTTTAATACTTTCTTAATGAACAATCATGCGCCATGCAGCTACTTTCACGAAGTGCTTTCCTCTCGAGTGTGGTGGGGTTCGCAATGTGCGTACATGATTATCCTCGATGACCTGTATTAGGGGCCAGCTTATGTTTTCCTAACTGGCTAACTGAGGCTGACCATGTTCATCCCCTAAGTTCTAGTAGCTGAGGCTTCTCTTATTGGTGACCACTTGCTTGCGGGCCCTTTCATGGGTCGTGTTGTTGGATGCTTCCTCACATGATGTGAAGAAAGATGATGTCGCCGATGTTCAGAGCATATAGCCATGCAGCCTTGTCAAGTTTGGCATTTGTGATGTGCTATGTATTAACAGATTTTACTATTGTTAGATGTATTGTGTGTTCACAAATTTACTGTCATTTTGTCATGTTAGGTGTCAAGTTTACCATTGTTAGCAAATGGTGTACAATCTGGTTGCATGTAGCCCCAGATGATTTTCACTAGCATAATTAGCATTGTAGCTTAAATAACTTGCAAGCATGTTTGTCCGTAGGCTGCAGTTTATGAACTAGAAATACATATACATTTCTTAAGAGGGATCCCACTTAATCCATCAAACTTCTAGTGGGCTGTCCCCTAGTTCCCCTAGTACCCATCAAGCAGCGGGGCTGCTGGTCGCGTTCACCGGTCCCTTCCCTTGCTATCTCTGTAGGAGTCACGGCCACTACGGTAGTCATCCTGTGATGGTGCTCTTGAGCACCATTTTCCCGTGGACGATGCAATGCAATGTGCGGCCAAGGGCCAGTGAAGGGGAGGGAGGTGGCGGCAAACAAATGATTATTGGGCCAATTATCTGGAGCACCTGCAAGTGCCACAACACCTATGCCATCCTAAAGATGTTCCTAGATGAAGGAGCACTTGTAGTCGCGTGTAATAATGGTAAAGAAAATGCATTAGTCCTGTACAAGAACGAGGCACCCAAGACAAGCAATAGCTAAGTTGTGAATATTCTACCCAACCGATTATTTGCCTTGCGTTTTTATTGATTGACTGATGATGCACAATAGTCTATACAAATCCAATGATCTGCTAAAGCATTTTCTGACAGATTTCACGACGCTAGCATCTTCTCTTTCTAATTTTGCTTTTCTTTCAGAACTATGGCGACAGTTGTTAGTAAAGATGAATCTCTATCTCCTCCCAACCAGCGAACTACTTTACTTTGGCCCATTCGTCTAACAAAACTATGCTTGCTTCAGATGTCATCTTCTAAAGTGATAGGATGTTATCTTCGACCCACTCGGATAGCCTGAGAAGCTTCTTGGTCATGTCCGCGCTCTTTGAGAAGTAAGACTCGGCATTGGCAAGCATCACAGAGGCATCATGTTGGACAGCCTCCACGGTTCTGTAGTAACCATTTTGCAGTCTTGTCCTGATCACCTCCATGGAAAACTGGACAGGAAACCTACAATTGTTGCACACAAAAATATCTATCTTTAGATGGATGTTACTTCATCATTCATCGATAAAAAGCACCAATATATACTCATAATTTTCTAAACCAACAATGCTCAGGCAAGGAGGCACCAGGTCTGAAAAAAAGCTACTTCTATAGTACTCCCTCCGTCCGGAAATACTTGTCATCAAAATGAATAAAAGGGGATGTATCTAGATGTGTTTTAGTTCTAGATACATTCCTTTTTGTCCATTTTGATGACAAGTATTTTCGGACGGAGGGAGTATTTTGCAAGGACAGGCACTATCAAAACCTTGAAATAAACATTTATTTATACTTATACAGGGCCTTTTAATATTCTAGATACTCATCCTACGAGCATATGGATGGAAAAGAGTAAATAACAAAACAATTTAATGCAACACACGACATAAAAAAAGAAGTGTATGCATTGGTTAAATTTTGTCTAAAGAAACATCCATTGTATTCTAACAACTATGCCTCATAATAGAAATGGAAAATGAGGCCTTGTACAAGCACAGGCAGCATCTTCTCATGTCAAAACGGCATTTATTTTACTTTGATAACAGAAATTAGCAAATCTAAGTTTTATGCACGCTACTAGATATGCCAACCATAGAAGGTAGTTTGTAGAAGTGTTTGCGCACATTTCCTAAAAAGCAACATCTAAAATAATCATTAAAAAAACTACGCTTAGTGTTCCATAAACTAAACTTTTCAACCTCATTTTTCGGTCAAACAAGATGCCTGAAGAATGGAGAAGGGGTATATTAGTACCAATCTTCAAAAACAAGGGGATGTTCAAAGTTGTACTAAGTACCGTGAAATTAAGCTGATGAGTCATTCGATGAAGCGAAGTTTGTCCAACATCATCTGAGATGAAGAGAAGTTTGTCCAACATCTTCTGAGATGAAGAGAAGCTTGTCCATACAATGAAGACCGGGTCCAGAATGATGATATACGAGATAGAGTTAGGGTAGCACCGATTGATGGGAAGCTTGTCCAACATTGTCTGAGATGGTTTGGGCATATTCAGCGCAGGCCTCGAGAAGCTCCGGTGCATAGCGGATGGCCAAAGCGTGCTGATGTCAAGAGAGTGGGAAGAGTTCGTAAAGAGAAATCTGAAGGACTGGAGTATCACCAAAGAACTAGCCATGGACAGGTGTGTGTGGAAGATGTGCCAGAACTAGAGTTGGTTGCAAGATCTTTTGGGTTTCAACTCTAGCCTACCCCAACTTGTTTGGGACTAAAGGCTTTGTTGTTGTTGTTGTTGTCATACAATGAAGCTATGGGAGTCATTGGGAACCTCTTAAGAAGGATGACAAGCGTGGCCAAAAATCAGTTTAATTTCATGCCTAGAAGGTCGACCATGGAAGCCATTTTCTTGGTACAACAACTTATGGAGAGATACAAGGAGCAAAAGGACCTGCATGTGGTGTTCATTGACTTGGAGAGGGCCTGGAATGTCAAGTGGTGGGCCCTAGAGAAACACAAAGTTCCAACAAAGTAAATTACTCTCATTAAGGACATGTACGATAATGTTCGAACAAGTGATGGCGACACTAATGACTTTCCAATTAAAATAGGACTGCACCAAGGGTCAACTTTGAGCCCTTATCTTTTTGCTTTGGTGATGGATGAGGTCACCAGGGATATACAAGGAGATATCTCATGGTGCATGCTCTTTGCGGACCATGTGGTGCTAGTCGACGATAGTCGGATGGGGTTAATAGGAAGTTGGAGCTGTGGAGACAGACTTTAGAATCAAAAAGTTTTAGGCTTAGTGGAACTAAGACTGAGTACATGAGGTGTGGTTTCAGTACTACTAGGTACGAGAACAGGGAAGTTAGCCTTACGAGCAGGTGGTACCTTAGAAGGACACCTTTCAGTATTTGGGCTCGATGCTGCAGAAGGATGGTGACATTGGCGAAGATGTGACCCATCAAATCAAAACTGAATGGAGAAGTGGCGCCAAGCTTCTGGCGTTATCTGTGATAAGGGAGTTCCACAAAAGCTAAAAGGCAGGTTCTATAGGACAACAATTCGACCTGCGATGTTATATGGCAATGAATGTTGGGCAACTAAAAGGCGACATGTTCAACAGCTAGGTGTAGCAGAGACATGCATGTTGAGATGGATGTGCTCCACACAAGATAGAACGACGTCCGGAGTGATGATATACATGATAGAGTTGGGGTGACGCCGATTGAAGAGAAGCTTGTCCAACATCGTTTAAGATGGTTTGGACATGTTCAGCACAGGCCTCCAGAAGTGTCAGTGCATAAGAACGGTTAATGTGAGATGGTAATGTCAAGAGAGGTCAGGGTAGACCAAACTTGACATGGGAGGAGTCCGTAACGAGAGACTTGAAGGACTGGAATATCCAAAGACTTAGCCATGGACAGGATTGCGTGAAAGTTAGCTATCCACGTGCCAGAACCATGACTTGGTTTCGATATCTTATGGGTTTCAACTCTAGCTTACCCCAACTTGTTTGGGACCGATAGGCTTTGTTGTTGTAGAGTTCCACAAACCTTTAGTTGGGAAAAATCACACAAATATAGGCATTATGTTAACCCGTTCAAAATAATGTGATTTCATAATATGTATACGAGAAATCTGTTATCCTTCAATTTCCATCAATTCTATACCTAATGATGATTATTTCACACTAGTCATTATTCTCACTTGTGTTGCTAAATTAAAAGAAATGCAAATTCATCAGAACTGAATGCATTTGTTCACGAGTTACCTGTTTATGAACTCTGATTTTCCTGCAACAGTGTCCAACTTCAGGACACCATAGTGATCCTGAAAATCCATAAAGAAATACCATAGAGAGTCAACAACAACAAGAGTAATCAAAGAGTGCACAAATATAGTAGTTTGACTTTACCTGGTTTCTGCGAGACTTGTTCTGTAAATTATTCACTGCTGATAACAATTTATTCCTAATACTGGAATCAATATGTGGATGTTTCCATGGAACCAATGGGCTATCAGCATCATAGAGCTCCCAGGGGCTATGCAGATGATCTGAACCATCATTCTTGTACTGTATGGCATATTTATCCCATGGACTCTCAGGAAAATCAGGTGACTTAGGTCTTATTGCCAACACACGTCCCTCCCACCAACTTCCTCCTCCCTCATCATTCGCCCACCAAATTCTGCACTTATCTCTGATAGTCCAGTTCTGCGCAACAGCAGCTTCAAACCGTGTTCTTTCCACCAGAAAATCAGGGAAGCCAACCAGCTCAGGCAATGTGATTACAAACTCTCTGTTAAACCCGCTTGAAGTGTCGTCAATGAATTTAAGTGTTAATTTACAGCAGCTTTCACCAGACCCTTTATAAGTGGTATAACAAAGATCCTGAATTTTGCAAAGCTCTACAGCTTTAAGGCCTTTGATCCGATTCCATGGGCAACTATCCGATAATCGCATTCCTTTAAGATATTCTTCATGGCCCTGAAAAAAAAAGCAATCACAAAATAGTATGACAAGAATAACTTCATAGATACTATTTTCGGAGCCACAATGGCCCATCTGTTTGTATTAAATTGACAATACATGCACCCACCCGTCCCCAAAAAAATTCAACCAGTTACGTTTCAGCTGGGGTGGGTAGAAATGAGAAGCAGGAAAACTTCTTTTTTTTTGCAGCTAAAAGTTATTTGCACCAAAGTCATCCCATCACAGAATAAAACAGAAAATAACATTACCTGTCGCAAGTACATAACCTCATCGCCATGTTGAGGAATATAACGGTAAATATCTTCATGCTCCAACAACATCAACCAACAATTCGAGGATACTTGAGGCTTTTCTGCCAATGAATGTGTATCAGGAACTCTGTTCCTAGTAGACCTTAAACCAGCAGTCTTTGATGGTGAACCCCACTCATGCACGTCTGCACCAATTTGTCTCCCACTAGTTGATGCTTCATGGGAAGAATTTTTCACATGAGAGATAGCATTCCTTGCTCCACCATCAGTGTATGCACATGACCTCCTTGTGCTTCTTCGCAAATTACCAGTACCAGGTGCAACAGGACTGTACTCTGAAGGTTGATACCCACCATCATCATTGGAGACGGAGGTACTATCTCCATTGCCAGAATCTGAATCCAATTTTTTCTTGTGCTTACTTAACTTTGACCTTTGGTACACAGCAATCGTCTTCCCAGATTCAGAATGGAACTTCCTTGAATCATGAAAACCAGTGCTTTTCTCTGTGCATTCCTGGAAATCTCTAGACGCACTAGGGAAGTCACTGCTTATATGTTGATTGGTGGTAGGATCCTCATCATGCTGCATGGGAACTTTATCACACTCAGGGTTCACGTCACTCCCTACTGCAGTAGTCTTTGATTTGTCCGGTGAACCTTTTGCATCTGGAATGCCTCTTGACCTGACTAACTTCAGTTTAATAGTAGACTGAGTAGTACTGTGGGACTGTTGGTTGCATTCTTTGTTGTTTACTTCCTCTACATGAGTATTATTGTTATTAGTTGTCCTTTCTTCACCAAGTAAATTATCTTCACTATAAACATCAGTATCGTGATTTTCATGGATGCTATCCAGACAAATTGCACGTTCACTCTTTTGTACAGTCTGCTCAACCGTTTGTTGCATGGCGTTACCATATTCATGAGGTGTCTTCTGAACACCAGATTTGCCACCATCCTGTGAAACTGCATTATTTGAAGAGGGCCACATGTCTCCAGCGGAAGAGTCACCAAACTTGCAACGCTTTGAAGATCGCTGCTTAACCTCACCCCACTTGATTGTGCTGTTACTATAAACAGAAGAAACATCATGTAGACCAGAGGTTGTTGTGCTTTGACCTCCATCTGCAGGTGGGTCAGCCTTGCAAACAGAGGAACTTCCAGGCTCAAAAGCTAGTTCCGGCTCAACTGATCCATGTCTGCCCCCCATGACTGATACAGCTGATGGAAATTCAACTTTTAAATCACGGCGTGGTATCCTCAGGACCAGTTTTCTGTTATTTCCAGAACTCCCCCGAGTTTCAGTGAAATGAGAAGGTTGTGTAACATCTTCTGAATCATATTGGTTACTCTCTCTACCAAGTCTTGGCCGGCTATACCATGCTGACGGCTCAGCTTCAATGCTTTCCGTGTTCAATTCACTGTCTGAGAGACTCTCTGAGTCCTCTTCATCCTCATCTGTTGAAGCTCCCATCTTTGTTAAAAAACTGAGTGCATGGCGAGCAGCGCGTCTTTGAGGTCGCAATCCCCTAGATTTAGGTGATCTTTTCCTTTTACTAGAGCGACCATTCTTAGACTTCCTAGCTCTGTGTGACCTTGACACAGTAGCAGCATCATGCTCATCCAAATTCCTCTTCTTAACTCGCCGACCAGATGAAGTCACAAGATCAGCCTGCAGAAGGTGTAATAAAGGAAAACAAGTCAAAAGGTTGTAATGCAACATAAAGGAAGGTGGCATGGTCTTTGATTGTTGCCTCTTACCTTTGATTTTTTCTTCTTTCTTCTAGATCTGCGAAGATTAGCACTATCGCTAAGGTTATTCCCATCAATCTCTGCACTTGAGTATGAAGCACCAGAGGAATCACCACTCAAATTCTCCTGTTCTCCTTCACTAGACTTGTCATCCATGCCGTTGTACTCGGAATCAGTATCATCAGAGATAACTTCAATCTCAGGTTCAAGCTCAAAGAAGTCCGGTATCTCTGGAAGTGGCTCCCACCTATCTGGATCAATGACTGGGATGATCTGGTATTCACCAGTGGTTGCATTGTACGTGGGGCCAACAGCAAAATCTACAGAGGGAGGCCGCCACTCAATGCCCATGGTACCTAATCGCCGTTTCTGGTACATGCTTTGAAAAGGCTCTGGGTATGGCATCATACCTGCAATTAGCAAATAACAATTATAAGCATGTGCAACCCAGTAAAATTACTATACTATGCAGAGGATAGAAAGTAGAGAAGTTAGATACCCGAGTCACACAAAAGGTCTTGAATATTTCTCCTATAAGGTGGGAGCTGTGTCTCCTGGCACATTAAGAAAAACAGTGTAAACAAAACCTGGTAGCTCATGATGCACTTCGTGAACAGAGAAAAATATAGTCTCACACGGGCACGTATGACAAGGGACCAATGTCCTTTTTTTTCAAAACCAGCTCAAATGGGTGTCCAATAGCTTCTGAAATCTTGAGTTATACTCCCTCGTCCCAAAATTCTTGTCTTAGATTTGTCTAGATACGGATATATCTAATACTAAAACGTGACTTGATACATCCGTATTTAGACAAATCTAAGACAAGAATTTTGGGACGGAGGGAGTATGTTTTAGCATGTTTCAACATTCCTTACTACTGTGATGTTTGCTTTTTGGTTGTTCCGGATAAGCACCACCAATACTAAAAAGAGACCAGTTACAGACAGTACATCAAACCCTTTGTATGACTCCTGATGAGATGCGAGCCGTAGCCCACAAGATCATTGATGTATGGAACATATTAAATATTACAGCTAACTGGAAAACACATCAAGTGAGGTGATCAGATATGGTGCGGGATACTTTTTACTTATAAGAACATACTGCAGTAGGCAATAACAGAACTTCAATGTTGAATGCTTTTAAGATTGCCATCAAAGTGAAACTTTCAGCCAATCAGCAGCAGTGCACGCTCCTTTTTATAATCCACATTGCTTAGCTACCGAGATGGCAACACTTCAGAAGTATAGTTGGCAGTCACAAGGAGGCTAACAAATAGCAAGGAGTCCAAATCATCTGACATAATATTAAACATATACTATGACGAACACAAGTCTAGGGAGTTTTCTTGAAAGCAACACCCAATGAAATGTTTCTATCTGATCTTCAGAACATAACAAAATGAAAATTTCTATTTTAGAAACAGATCTTGGAAACTGTATACATGATAGATTACTCTGATGCGAGTTAGTTTCACAAACTGAACAAAATATCATAAATTTTAGAGAAACAAAACAACTAAATTAGCTAACGCAAAGAAAAGAACAGATGATTCATATCTTCAGACGAACCTGATCAATAACATTTCCATTTGTATCTTGAGTAAGGGGTCGATAGTCTCCAAGAAAGAACTATTGCAAAACATGAATGATGAGCGTCAATGATTGAATAAAAGGTGGGATATTTCCCTAAACAGGGGGCATATCCAATGCAAACATATCTTGGTACAGTCATGCAAACTATCAGTGTGAACTGCTGAATGAGCTTTTGGTGGACTAAGTTTAGGGGATTAAAGCGCCACATGATGAATAATTTTGTGAATGATTAAACTGAATTAAAATATTGAATCTGTTTGTGCCTCATCCAACTGTTCACATGAGCACTGAGATGACAGTTTGCATGATTGCAACCAACATTGGCCTGCACTAGGCATTCTCCCCAATAACTTGATCAGTAACAGTTTGTGTACCTGATCATATTTCGCATCCTTCTGGGACTCACCCTGCCCTGTACCAATAAAGAATATTTGGCCAATCTCATCGGTGAGGATAAGTGATGTTCCATCCCTAAATGTCCATCCAGCGACACATCAGGATAACACAACACATAAAATAAATTCAGCAATCTATGGTAATTGATAAACAGTGCAAATTTTAATTTGGCATGGAAATGATGCTTCCTTCTATGTTAACATCCCAACCCCACACAGAAATATCTCAATTCAGTTGATTTTTCTCTGGTGTTTTTCTTCATTCTTCTCTATGTTTTATAAATTACTAGCTGAATGGTCATGCATTAAGGAATAGTTAAGAATGAATACTTGTAAAAGGGCCAAAACAAAAGGTTCAATTTGTTGAGAATACAAAGAAAATCGACAGTGACACTTACGGAGAGAACTTGCCATCAACTAGCTTAAAATGACCGGTTTCATAGATCTGTACAGGTTTTCCTTCCCATATCTGGATAAAGAAATAGCACATTTTGAGGACTGAAATAGTGATTAAGATTACAGAGATCTCGTTAGGAACTTACATCCCAGATGATTGTCATGCCATCATACCCAGCACTCATTGCTATACGAGGGTTGAATGGATGCACATCAAGAACAAATGTCTGTCGATAATGAAATTCATAAGAGCGTTTCATTGTGAACCTTTTAAATAAAAGAGGTTGAATAAAAAAGTGTAGATAAATTATGAAAGGGAATGGAATCACAACGTTGCACTTGCAACCAAACAAAGGTGCAGGTGCTAGATCCATTAAGCCATGCAAAAAATAGAAATGTACATGGAAGTCATGCAACTTTGATGGTGCTAACCAAAAATAATCCATTTCTAGACCTAAAATGTTCGTTTTAAAAACCAAGGTCGACAATGACGTAGGACAAAGAATTATAGCATCATAAGGAGAAGGTTATTAATGTGAAACAGTCTTGGCAGCCAAAGCACAAACGGTTCAGAAGTTAGTATCACAAATGGACAACAAAATGGATGTGAAATGCGCTGATCAAATATAAAATAAAACAATGTTGGGGTTAAGGACAATATTGTTACAGCTACTAAATGGAAACCCTAGCACATAAAAAAAACTAAAAACCAAAAGAACTAAGAAAAATGAATTAATGCTTCAATCGCAAAGTGGCAATAATTTATAATGCAATTTGTAGTTTCGTATTCTTCAGAAAAAGAACTAACGCCTCTAAAACCACAATGTCCTAGTTTTTCAGTTCCATTTACACTTTATCATCTTTAATCCATGCCGCTTGCCAGCATATAGTCCCTCTGTTCCTAAATGTAAGACGTTTTTTAAAAACGTCTTACATTTAGGAACAGAGGGAGTACTTACTAAGGGAACACACCGATTCGATTAATTATGTTTTCATTAAGTGATGATGAATAGTGTACCAGTTAAGAATTGCAAGCGATAAAATTCACACATATCACATATGCACCCAACTGACCAAAAGTACCATGCATGAAATACTAGTAAACATGCTATGCAGGTCATTAACCAAAAGTAATTTTAATGCATAAACTGAATGGTGCATGCTTACAGATTCCTTGTGGCCAATCAGTGAATGTACTAAGCTCCCATCAGAAGCATTCCAAACACAAATTCTGCAGTCTGCAGAACATAAGACATACTTTAAGGATACAAATGAGAACAATAAAATATAAACTATGTAACAAAACTCAGTTTCCGCACACTAGGAATACTAGGAACCACAAATGGCAATACATGCAAACACTGGAATAAAGAAAGGCTAAATATCAGCATGATCATAATGAAAAATATACAAAGTCAAATAAGGATACCCATGATAGCAGCAAGCACAAATCGGTTATCCAAACTCCAGACAATCATATTGACACCACGAGGAGTTGGCTGATGTCTTTGTCGTGGACCACCACGAACTAGTTGAGGAGCCATTGGAGGTGGAGGGACCTTGAGATGGTAAGCACGTGTCCATCGTCCAATCTTTCCCTGGTTTGGTGCAGGGAACAAGTTATGCATAACATTATATCGAATGGGATGGAGCTATAAGGTAACACTATAACACCAACTACCAGCTACATTTCTCCCAGTACACACGCTAATCCAACTGACCAGGCAGAAAACCTACATTAACTATAGGGCACATTATTAAGCTGGCCGCTGCAGCAAGTTGCTTTTATACCAGGTCTTATTATAAAGTGTCTAGTTATTTGATATGTGACACGATGGGGAAATATACAATGTATCAGAAAATATATGGGCGCCATTCAGGAGGTAATACATATATTAGTGTAGTAGCGTCCGGAATGGGCAGTGATGCAAATAAGCCATACACACAATGCACTGGAACAATGGTGATCAGGAGTAAAAGTACAAAACTGTAGAGTTTTAGGTCCCATTTGCTTACATGCGATTTCCGAGATCGTGGAACCCATATAATTGCACTGCCATCACGGGAGCAAGTAACAATATTATGTGTGAACCTGGCAAAAGGAGACAAAATAGGATGATTTAGAACTGCTGAAGCCAACAATAACCACCAGTTGGACATGAGAAGAAACCAGCTGAATGAAACTACAGAAACCCGTAAGAGCATGTAAGACAGGAGGTGAATAACCTGAAGGACTACATAAAAATAAGTGAATGACTATTCCATGACTACAAAAATTACTGACCATGAATTTCTTAGTTTAAGATTATTTTCTTCCTTAGTGGTGTGGCTGCCTTCAGATGAAAAGGATCTAGATACCACACATCCACTAAACTGCACATAGTTTACATCATTTTCATGGCCCGATAATACATCCATCTCATGATTCGGCTGGTCATGTTCCTCAGAACTACTCTTGCAAGCATTCCACACCTGAAATCAACACTGGCGATGAAAAGGGCAATTCACCTTTTGGTAGTAAAATCAGAAGTTCACAGGTGCAATAGATAAAAGAAAACACACCCTTGCAAAAGTGTCTGAGCTGCCAGTAACAAACACAGTTCCATTGGCATTAAATGCACAACACAAGATTTGGTGATTTATTGGTTGAACTTGAACAGCACTGGAAGATGCATCACCACTCTTCCCTGACATCAACACCATGCGGTTGGAATAATAAAATGTAGGCATTACACATGCAAACACAATAGACATGTTTCAATGAACTAACCAGGGGCAGCATCTGGAGGTTTTGGTGTATATATTCGTGGAGGTTGTTGAGAATATCGGGCATCCCAAATCCTGCATGTCCCGTCATCTGATGATCTGTTCCTCAATATATGTGCCAAGTTAGGGAGAGTAAAGAACTTAAAATAGGCCAGAAGAACCGTATATATAGCAAATGTAAATGTACAGACAGCGGACCAATGGTGAGGTGTTATCAAAAGAACATAAAAAAAATCTTTTCCATACATCTGGTAATATGTATGTGCAATTAAACAGGATATGAAAAGTACAGCACAATGCAATGTCTACCATGTGCAACATAGCACATGAAAGAACACCAGCGTGCCTTCTTTTATTCATATGGTGGAAGCTGGAGCGGACCCTTCCCCGGACCCTGCGCAAGCAGGAGCTACGTGCACCGGACTGCCCTTTTTTATATGGTGGAAGCAGTGATATAACTTGCAAGTTTAGTAACTATAGTTGCTCTGAGTAAGAATGTAGGTAGAATGAAAATGAGCAATGCATCAAATATGCTTTCCAGTATTGACTCGTTTCTTCTCATTTTGACAAACCAAGCTTTAAACTCCATGTAAAGAAGCATTTGCTTCAGTAAAATTAATGCAGATTAGACAGGACATACTGACAGGTTCTTTTTTCCATCTGTACAGCTGTTGTCATCCAGCTACTATGTACAATCATGAACGAAATAGCTGTAAAGACTAAATAACTATACTATCAGGAAAATGAGGAGAAAAAAGAAACACTCACGACAATAGCTGGAAAGCAGCACCTGGCCTTGGGCTAAATGCAATAGCAGTTACAACCCCTGTATGCCCCTTCAACACTGAGATCGGCATGCCATCAGGTATACGCCACTGCATTAGTGACCACATTCATTAAACATAAATGGAAGAAAGAACGATGTCATGACTTATTAGGAAGTACAGAAATTAGCAATCTTATCTTACCACTCTAATAACGAAATCATTGGCTGAAGATGCTACCACAGCATTATTGGAACTCACCGCGAGGTCAGTAATATCACCCTTAATTTGGAAACAGTGTAATTTAGTGAAAGGTTGTGAATATTTAAAATGTTGCATTGCAATAAGCAAACTTACTTCATGACCTCGGCAGCTAGCCAGACAAAATGCAGTTTCCATTGCCCAAATTTTAACAAGGCGATCATCAGAACCAGTAATAACAAAACGCCCTGTGCGATCAAAAGTAGCTGCGGAAACAGGAATGGTGTGAGAAACATTACAGCGTTTTAAAGGGAAATATACAGATTGACAACTACAATTATTTGACCAAAACTACTAGGACAAGGAAGAAGCAGCTGCCTCTGTTGGTGATATAGTATGGAGAACAATACGGTCTTTAGAAACAGAAAGTGGGCATTTATTGAGTAACCCCTCAAACATAAATCCACTGTAAGAACTTCCCATAATATTAAATAGGCTTGGCATTCAGTTAGGACAAAGCATGTACTGGTATAGATGGCATTAATAGAATTGACTGGCATATGAACAGAACTCCAAATATTAAAGGGAAAATTAGGCCCTGGACAATTTACTTGGATGGCGGTTGCTGAACACACCATATAATAATGATTCAGCTCACAGACGCCACAAAATTGTGGTATTGTAAAGAGGGGTAAAAAAATCATTCTTGCTCTTGGAAGTTGGCATCAATCTTAACCCACTTTTGAGTGCCCTCTACCATAGATACAACTAGAGGACTCGTGTACAGTATGTCTGTGTGGCATGCGACATGGCACCAACACAGGTAGGCTCAGTAAGTTTATGAGGGAAAATTGGCTATTCGAAAAACTATTGCTGTAATGGCCAGAGTGTATTCAGTGTCCCTGAGCCAAAAAATGGTTGTGTTTCAGTAAATGTTGTCCAAGTGGTGTGCAAAGAAGTTTTGCCAGTATTAAAATAATTTACTTGAACATGATTAAATTCAGTAAACGAGGAAATTCAACTGACCACAATACACAGCGTTTTGATGTCCCCTCAATTTCTTTATAATTTGCATCTTTTCAACAAGGGTAGATGGCTTCGCAATGGCATAGCATGATGCACGGACAGAAGGAGCTCGATGATTCTTAGTGAAGCCACCAATCTCTCTTAAACTTAAACCATGAACTTGATCAGCCTGTATATGTGGCCAACGGAGATACGTCGGCAACCTGTGATTTTCCTTTTCTTGCCGGCCCCTATTAGCTGAAAGGATCCAAAATTGCATCAGTACAGAAGTAACAGCACAAAATTTTACTGAACATAAAACGACCTATCGAAACTTCGAAACTCACTAAGTTGCAACAAACATAAATAGCACAATTAAATTTTTTTTGGGGGGGGGGGGGGGGGGGGGGGTACAACTTTAAAGCCTAGAAGAACATAATGTACATACATGCAAGAAGGGAAAATGAGTTGGAGCCAAGAAGGGTTGGAACATCAGCAGCATTTGGAGACACAGCTCCAATCAAGCTCTCTGGGTGGCAGGAACTAACCATCAGTTGCTTTAAAAGCTTTACCAAGTGGTCTTTACCAATGTGGGGATATCTGCAAAATAAGAAACATAGACCTTAGTATGCAAAAACCTCAATTGCATGTGATCATTAAGAAAGAAAAAAAGGCAGATAAGAAGTTAATTGTTCTGGTAATAATCTGTTTTATTCTAATTATTATATGGCTGGCCTTTACCAAACAATAATTACAATTCAGAATCATGTGTTTCATCAGTTCTAGATTAGTCGCACAAAAATACTGACTGAGAATCATTGTTAATAAGTTCAAAAAAAGCTGGAGGAAACTTGTGCTCCACAAGAGAAAACAAAATGGATATATCACCATTATATACTAGATATGTATTAAACTATTTTCCAGTCCTTTCCTAAAGAATTCAAACAACACGGAAGCATCTCCAGTTCTTCATTACTTGCAGAATCTACTAAGTTCATCCCTTTCAAAAATGTTTAGTACAAGGATAATACTGAATAATAATAGATGCAAGCTGACCAAAAAAATAGAGTGATGCATTTTCTACCTCTCAACTAACTTGAGGTAATCCAAAGGGAGTGATACACCGTCATCATTTTCTTCGCCACTATGGAAACCACCACGCGAATACCAAGCATGATATCTTCTAGGAAGCAGATGATGCTCCTGGAGTTCACTGCAAAGTTCTCCAGCAGTCCGCTTTAATGGACCATGTGATAAGAAGTGCGCAATGAGAAAGTAAAGTTCTCTCGAATCAAAATCAACAGGAGCCTCGCATGGTACATCTGCTGAAATCACTTGATTCAGAGAATTAATCTTCTCAGGTGCCTGACTTGGAACATCCAGGGGCACCATACTAGTAGAGGTTGCATTACCAGAAGGTTGGTGCTTTCTAAAATCTATGTCTGCAAACATAACCTGAAGTTGGAAGCAATAAAGCATAATTAAAAAATAATGTTGGTGAAGAGGAATTGAGTTCTGGACGAGCTTAAGAAACAAACAGCCAAAGATGTAAAACACAAGTAGAGAAGTCCAATGTTGAATGGACATGAAAGGTGCAGAAAATTATACTTCCTCAATAGTAATGGTGGAGAATATATATTGCAGAGTAAAAAGCACACATATAAAGACACTAACAGTTAAAAGTAATTCAGAGAACGGAAGCAAGCTGCAGATCATGAGACATGGAGAAAATGAATAGATTTTAGGTTGAACTAGAAAACAAATTTTCTAGTGAGGTGACATCGGTTAACTGCAGTTTACAGAACTGGGGAACGACCAGTTTGTGGTACATGTTACCCCACTGCACAAAAGTCCCGTATGAGGAATAGCTCTTCACAACCGTAGATGCATGCACAATGATGTGTGGCAACATATAACCATTTTGACCAAGGTTGAAAGGAGTATATCCAAATAGTTCCACTATACATTTCATTTTAGAAGTATACAGCATAAAACTTCAGTTGTAATATACAGTACCACTTTACCATTTGCATGTCTTTACGATGTTTCTATTTATTGTTGAAAAGATGATACTGTTTAGGGAATCGAGCAGTGCTACATGCAAGCTGTGTTTATCGAGAGGAGGGGGGAGGGGGGATCTAAATTTTTGATAACTTCATTAATAATCCAGTTATTGTTTGCACAAGAATTTCAACTTTTACATGCAAGTATGGCTCAGAGTTACCTGATGTTAGTTTGAAGCAAGCACACAAACGCATATGAGTGATGTACAAAATATTACCGAGCCTACAAAATTACAATGTGGAACTTGGACACGGTAGAATGTTCTAATCAGCTATCACATTATACTTGAATAATCAGCCTTTTCTTTAAGCAAACAGACATACTAAAATGCACTGTTACGGATACGTGTATCAGCATCGGGCTGATATGGATACGTAAATTCGCTTTGGAAAAGCGCCAATACGGGAATACATTTTACTATTTTTTTAGTTCACAAAAAAATATATGTATAAGAAGCTAGGAACAGCAGATTACCTTCTAATTTGCTCTACTGTAGATGCCAAAGCAGCTCCAAGCCCCTCCAATTGACAACGTCGATGCCCTGTTCCAACTACAAGTTCCAAAGGGATAGAATTAGACTTCTAGTGAGTGCAAAATGAATATGGAGCAGCAAATCAAATCATTAGTTAGATGTACATCTATCATGGCATAACACGGAAGGTGCAACCTGAAGATCAATCAGCTAACACGAAAAAGGAGAAACAGTCACTTTAAACGGTAATATTTCAGGTCTGACTGTTAAAATAAAAAACAACACAGTGTAACAGTACCACCATATTCCCAATCATAAACAATATTTGCGACATCTATCATGCCAACCATGCCACTGGTACTAATGTAATGTGTTAACCCATTTCAGCCAGTATAACCAAGACAAAGCTCCTGCTCTCTCAAATTGCATGCTACTGTAAAGCTTTGATTTTTCAGGTTAATGCAGTGCAGATAAAACAACTTAATCTTTTTCCTTCTCATATATCATCAGTCATCGCGTGTTTCACTGCTAACATGTTTAAACCAAAACAGTTGCTCATCTGGAAAAAAAACTACAATTTGTAAGCATTTGCCCCTAGGAGCATTATCACAAACATCTATCAGGCAAAATCCTTTCACATGCGAATGAACTTGGACATGCACTCGGAAAATCATGCGGCGAGTACTCATCAAGAGATAACCATCGTTATATTCTCACAATTATCAAATCTAAAGCAGGTACTCATCCAATACAAAAATCAGGGGGAGAAATTGAACAAAGAGTGGATGCAGGAGGAAGGAGGGAGGGGGGATGAGGGTAGAGGGGGGGAGGACGAAGGAGGGGTGGCTACCTGCCTACGGACCGGTCCCCGGCGTGGCCCCGGGCGGCGGCGTTGCCGGGCGGGAGCGGCGGGTCCCGGTAGGGAGGCGCTGCTGGTGGTGGGAGGGTTGCTCGACGGAGGGATCCTGTACGGGCGGCGGGGCGGCGGAGGCTTCGGCCGGCTGGTCGCGCCGCGGCGGAGGGCCGGCCAGGAACCCTAGCTGTCGCGCTCGGTGAGGACTCTGGTGGTTCGCTCGGGAGGGAGGCTCGGTCGAGGGAATAGGGCTGCAAAAAAAAAAAGGTTGGAAATAGGCTGCAATTTAGGAAACGGAAACGGGCACCACGGGCGTGCGACGTTCTCTTTTCCTTTTTTATACGCCGTATATACGTGGCGGTGTCAAGGTTTACACGTATCCGTTCTTGTATTTGATTCACTATATTATCTCTAATTTTCTCCCCAACGCACTTGGCACCGATTTTTTAAGAAAGCAGCAGCATGAGGTCCGTACCTCCCGCGCAGAGGAGAATGTCGGTGGCTTCATAAAAGGTGGTGTCGAAATGCCACGGGAGGGCCGGTGTTGTGTGCTTTAGGACGGGGATCGACCATAGCGCGTGTTTTCGGTCAACGGTGAAGCGATGTCAGAGGTGGTGTTGAGCAAGGAGTACGGTGACTCACGGTCGTGTCGGCAAATGGGGAGCAGAGGTGAAGCACAGCGACGAAAGCAGTTGTCCCCTTACGCCTACTTGCAGGGCAGCAATTGTCGTCCCCTTCACCACAGCAGCGAGAGGCCCTGGTATTGGAGGGACGGATGGGTCTATCTGAAGGCGATCACACTTGGCTGACGTGGGTGGGCTGATAGCGATCTTGGCTACCAAAAATTGGAAGCAAATCCGCGCCAATTTGGAGGGATTGAGAGATAGGTGGAGAAGAAATCAAGGAGTGATAAGAATGCAACAACTAACCCTAGAATAGAGCCAACACACTTAGGGGTGGGAGAGTTAGACCAAACGGTGCCAGAAAACAATAAATGGGTAAAAGGTATTTTTTAATGGTGAAATATTCTGGAAAGATATAATATAAACATAAATGCTCGTCTCTTTTATTGCTTGTATGTATATTTTCATAAAAGTAATGTGCTGAGGATAAAGCA
The DNA here is from genome assembly GCF_056163025.1 of Triticum urartu. Classification (NCBI taxonomy): domain Eukaryota; kingdom Viridiplantae; phylum Streptophyta; class Magnoliopsida; order Poales; family Poaceae; genus Triticum; species Triticum urartu. Next base: position 14,973,363 of record NC_141877.1, read on the forward strand.
AATTCTTTTGGTGATAAAAGCAAACTCTAGTGCTCTATACAAGTTGTAAAACACAACAATATTTTTCTGGGCACGGTAAATTAAAGAAAAGGAAAACGAGTCGATGACCATATGAATGAAAGAAAAAATATATTATAGGTAAAATAAGAAAGGAAAATGATTAAGTACAAATAATAAAAATGCGAGGGGTGAAAAGAAAATAAAGAAGCAAAAAAAAAAGAAAAATTCAAAATCAATCGATGTTCCATTCAAAAACAAGGAAGATAACTCAATGGGACCAGGTTCTATCTAGCACACCCCCTTTCCTCCACATAGGAAAATACTGGGCTTGTCCTTCTTTTCTATTCATGTTTATTGTTTAACTTAATACTATAATTACGATCTAAAAATGTCATTGGACACATCCTACTAAAGACGTTACACCCAACATGTATCCGTCGGTTCCCTCTATCTCGCTCACATCGCTTGTCTCCTCTTGCCCACTCATCTAACTTCTTTGCTAGAGTCCTAGATGTCACTGCTCTTGTCGTCACATGTCGCCTCCTCTTGTCTCCTCCCTCGACGACCTCCTTGTCCAGTCGGTCCTCTATTTGTTCTCTCTCTCTCATGCTACGGTTGCTGATGTCACCTAGGTCGATGTCGCCCGCCCGCCCGCCTCCACTTTGCCGCCCTCCTCCTTGCATGGCCTCTTGAGCATGGCAACTTGTACTTCTAGGCTAGCCTCAGTCTGCAAATGCATAGCTAACAACAGTCATGCTTAGGGTTGAGCTAGCTTGAGTGATATACTCTATTGGTTTTATGTACTTTGTAAAGAAGGAACCACGAGGCATGTTGATACTAGGTCCAGTGATATAGTCATGGCTTCCCAGGCATGTCTTCGCCCTTGCCCGTCTTATCTCCTCCACCCCATCGTCCATCATGGTATCTTCCACGCCAATGTGTGATCATCGTCCTTCCAAGCTCCTCCAACTCGAGCACCATCCGGGTCCAAGCATTCCGTCCATTGGGAGCTCCGCTATCCTCGACCTTCTGCGGTCGCCCAAGGCTCACATGATTTTTTTTAATTCTCTATTGATCCAACTCTCTATTGATCATAATGATGCAAAATTGTTGAATTTGCATCCAGTTATTGCAGCATGGCAAAATGCTGATTTGGGGCATCCATGTTTTGTGCCAAAGCTTGCTTGTTAACAACACTTCCATAAAATTGTTCAAAGTATGTATGCCACATGAAAATAACAAAAAGTTTCACATGCAAATGGAGGAGTTTTAGTCATTGTAATGTGCCAGATTATGCTATAGATGGAAATGGATGTTACATAGATGTATGACAATATGATGTATAGGAAGTGAAGTGAGAAATCATTTGTACACGTTGTGGATAAGCATTCAGTATTGATGATGTTCTTATCACATATAACAACATAAAATCCGACAAACCAACTTTATTGTAACTACTTTTGTTGGAAAGAAAAGGGCCTTCCTTTTCTATGGCATGTTGTCAATTGACACAACCTACTTTATTGTAATATTTGAAAATAGTTTTTCTACTCGTATGCCCTTCAAACACGCTATGAAATAACATGATTTTATATGAATAAATAAGCGACTCCCAGTAACCTAGTTCTCTTAACGTGCAAACATGGCATATCAACATACAACTATGTATGGGGGATTTGGCAGTACATGTACATTTTCACGACGCCTTTATGTGCCCTAACAAAATCTTGGTAACCTATAATATTTTGGCCCTCATTTGGTCCTTTGCCTATGAAAAGTAGCCCACTCACCTCGCATGCCTTTTACAAACTTGCCAAAAAATTCTCCAACAAAGGGCCAAGAATCTCTAGCCGATTTCCTGGCTACTTAATGGTTGGCAAGAAATGGTAAGGTGTGATACGACACAAACCAAACATATCATAGGAGCGGAGGAAGTAGTGTGTCTTCTAAGTTTGGGGTGGCATCAACGACATTGAATGGTTTGTCGTATCATTATTGCTTACATTCATTCTTTGGTCTCACGAGAGAGATCCAGAAGGGAATAATAATAGGAAAAGTAGAAAGAAAAGGGGAAGTAAGGGATGTCTCGGACCTATACGAACCAAGCTATGGCTCAGATGGTGCTCCTAGGTTTATCCCGTGCTGAGGTATCAATGGGAGAAACAAAGAGATGACAAGAAAAGGAATTTGAAGGAAAGAAGATGCCAACAAATGGGGCAACTTGTAGGTGTCACCCTTGGTTGGGTCACCCTTGGTTGGGTCATACCAGTCATTTATAGCCAGAATTTATGGGTATACGGCATAGAATGCCATAATGGTGTGGCTTTTAACTTGTTTCTCTAAAAGTCATGGCTGAGCTGGATATATTATAATGTTGTGATTTCAATAACTTACATGTTGTTGTCCACCTTTTTGGACACATCAAGTACTCTTATTACATTCATTTTTTATTATAATTAGTACAAACACATATGGGTAAAATTTTGTCTATGGTACACCTAGCCATCATTGACGGGTACCTATTGAAATCATGTTTATGGTGTCAACTGTATTAGCACAAGACTTTATTACTTTTGACTTCCCCAAGACCCCATATTTATTGTTATTTACTAGTCATATATAAGGCTCCTTGTAGTGGGAGTATCATAGCTAGTAACATGCATGCCAATTAGGCAATTTTGGTGGGATGATATCACTACAAAAAAACACTTCCGTGATGATACGTGTTTGTCACAGTAGATCACGTTTTCTGTCATGCATGTACTCCATGACGATTTTATGGCAGAATCAAGATAGTCATACCTGTGCTGTCGTAGAAGTGTTCCATGACAATACTGGAATTGTCATCATGGAAGTGTCCACTTCCATGACAATAAATCGCGCGTCATGAAAGTGTTTTCGTCAAGGGTAACCGACACGTGGCATCCACTGTAACGGTTCGCCGTTAAGTTATCGGGTTCCGGTTTGGATCCGATAACCCGTTAACAGCCCGGACCAATGGGGATTTTCCACGTGTAAAATTCTTATTCGCTAGAGGATCCACGTGTCGGCTTAGCGTTGGGACAGATGACATCCACTCATTGTATGGAAGGCGCCTATGATACGTCGACACGTGGCAAGGCCCAACAGTGGCCCATTTAGGTGAAAGAGGTCGGCCCAGTCAAAATTAGCAAGACGACCCATATAGGCCTACTTGTGTCTGGTCCATTTAGGCCCACGACCCATACGAGATGTGCCAATTCGACCTGTCAATGGCCCGTTAACTATTTGACATCATTGCAGCCCATCGTTAGTTTGAGTCCGTTAACAGCCCACTATATATTTGGGCTCAATATCGGCCCGACGTAGTTTCGGCCTGTTAACAGCCCATTCAAGGGATGGCCAATTTTCAGGATGTATGTCTTTCGGCCTTTTAGCGACCCATTTAAGTGTTGAGCCAATTTCCAGCCTGGTGTGTCTTTCAGCCTGTTAATGACCCATAAAGGAGTTGGGCCATTTGCAGTGTGACCTGAGTATTGGCCTCTTAACTGCCCATGCTCTTCATGGTCCAATACCAGCCCGGTTTCTCTTTTGGGCCGCTAAAGGCCCACAACAAAGTTGGGCCATATACAGTCCGACTTGACTTTCGACCTCTTAGCGGCTCATGCTCTTCATGGTCCAATACCAGCCCGATGTCTCTTTCGACCTGCTAAAGGCCCACAATACAGTTGGGCCATATACAGCCCAACCTTAGTATCGGCCTGTTAATGGCCCGTGAAATCGAATGGGCCCACTTATTGCCCGCTTCGATTTCGGCATGTTAACGACCCGAGAGGTTACTGGGCCAAGCATTAACTTTTGGCCCATTTCAATTATAGAGGCCCAATAGAGCTTTCGGCCTGGTTACAACCCATTAACTTATTGGGCCCGCTAAAGTTTGAACATGTCTGTAGGCCCAATTAGACAAAGTCGAATTTGGCCTAGCTATAATTTCAGCCCATTATGACGAGTATTTATGGACAAGAGCAAAACTGATCAATCAAAGCCCCAAGAGAATTCTAGCCCTTGCGAGCCCATTAGGGGGGCCCATTAACGGTAGTGGGCCGCTATCCTTCACAAAGGGCCCATGACGGTGTGTGCTAGCTATTAATTTCACAGCTTTTTGGCTTACTAGTGACCAGTTAGCTAGAATGTGAGGCGCGCTAAGCAAATGTACCACATAATGGGAAAACGTAGCACGTCCAACATATATTACAGGAAATTACATCCACTGGGCAATCAAAGACTAATGTCAGTGCAAATAAATGAACGGAACTTAACGATTTACAACCTCGGCGCGACTAAGGGAATCACAACATACATATCATCAAAATATCGAATGAATATCAAGTTCACATCGTTACTTGCAACATGACTTCTCCTTTGGCCTCAAGAATAAGAGCAACTACTCACAAATAATATTCATGCTCAAGATCAGAGTGATATTAAATAGCATAATGGATCTGAACATATAATCTTCCACCAAATAAACCATATATCATCAACTATGAGGTGTAATCAACACTAGTAGTCACCCACAAGTACCAATCTGAGGTTCCGGTACAAAGATTGAACACAAGAGATGAACTAGGGTTTGAGATGTGAATCCATCCATCCCAGGCAAGCCACACCCGCCATTCGCATGATTGCATTGCAATGCAATGCCATGGTTTATTTATTTGAACTTATTTAAAATATTACCTTAGCTATGTATGACTTGTTCATGGCATTTCTCGGAGTGATATTTTGATCTTGCTATTGACATGATGTTGTTCGGATTATTAGGACTAATGCTTGCAGATTGAGGATGACATGTTGCCATTGGATTATTAGTGGCTTATATTATTTTCACCATGATAGTATTTGATATTATGCTTTGGAGTATTATTTTGGATATGATGTTATCATGTGGATCTTAGGTTAATATCTTGGTCTTGCTATTGGATTAGTAGCATCTTGGTTCTTGGATTCATCATGGTATTAGGTATATGCTATCCTCAGAGTATTATGATATGACTAGGTTATGCTTTGGATCATTTGTTGGATATTGCTATAACTTGGATTACAGGTGGATGTATGATGTCGGAGTATCAGTTATCACAGATCTATCTTTGGGGACAAATTTCATCATTTCATTGGTCAAGTGCCACTGAACCGGGCTTTTCCAGTGCAACCACATTTGCCATTATGGGAGGGCCCTAATGCGGTCTATTATCATGCCTCTCGCCGGTGCCTCCAACTAGGGAAGGCTATGCACGCGTGCTGCCCTGGCCCGGTAGGCGGTAATAACCTTATGCACCCGAGTTGTTTACACGCTTTTGTCCCCGTTTGGGACCATTTTTGTTTTGCCACGACGGTGGCCGTTGGGTGTCACGAGGTGATATCGGGGCCACCCAGGACTGATCCCAAAGGGGAGTTGGTCAGAGTGGTCGGGAGAGTGTCATGGCAGTAGATTGGTTTTGTCGAAACACCGTTGGTCCACCCGAATGGGAGTACGAGGCCATGGGTTCTGTGATGTGGGTACAGTGTGCTAACCTCTGCAGAGTGTGTTTAATCTATCGATAGCTGTTTCCTTGGTCATGGGCACAAGTTCATACTAGGTCACACCGTTCAATCAACACTCACATGACGAAATGACTTTTAGGTGACTTATATGTTGATATTATGAGCAGTAAAAGTTTGGAAGGATGTTGAGGATGATGATGGGATGATCTTGAGGATGATCATTCAGTTTGTGATGTGGTCACACAGTGATCACGTGGAGGTATTGATCATGAGGTGATCGAGGTGGTATATTGATTGGCCGGATAGCCAAGAGTGAGATGGTTCTTGAGATCGAAGATGTTGGTTCATCAGTACTCTAGTAGTTTCATATCATGCTTAGTTATTGCTTCCACATCATAGTAGTTGTCATGGTGCAGTTGAAGATATTGATGAAGATTGGCCTCCCAAAGATGAGAGGGTTGTTGGTGATGACGATGGCTTCGATTTCCCCCTCCCGGAGGGAAGTTCCCCCGGCGAAATCGCTCCGCCGGAGGGCAAAAGTGCTCCTGTCCAAGTTCCGCCTCGAGACACGACGCTCCATCCCGAAAGTCCTCTCCTTATTTTTTCTAGGTCAAAAGACCTTATATACCAGAAGATGGGCACCAGAGGTGGGCCAGGGGCCCCACTACCCACCAGGGCACGCTAGCGGGGCTGGCTGATACGTCTCCAACGTATCTACTTTTCCAAACACTTTTGCCCTTGTTTTGGACTCTAACTTGCATGATTTGAATGGAACTAACCCGGACTAATGTTGTTTTCAGCAGAATAGCCATGGTGTTATTTTTGTGCAGAAATAAAAGTTCTCAGAATGACCTGAAACTTCACGGAGAATATTTTTGGAATATATAAAAATACTGGCGAAAGAATCAAGGCCAGGGGGCCCACACCCTGTCCACGAGGGTGGGGGGCGCGCCCCCTGCCTCGTGGGCCCCCTGATGCTCCACCGACCTCAACTCCAACTCTATATATTCATGTTCGGGGAGAAAAAAAATCAGGGAGAAGGATTCATCACGTTTTACGATACGGAGCCGCCGCCAAGCCCTAATCTCTCTCGGGAGGGCTGATCTAGAGTCTGTTCGGGGCTCCGGAGAGGGGAATCCGTCGCCATCATCATCATCAACCTTCCTCCATCACCAATTTCATGATGCTCACCGCCGTGCGTGAGTAATTCCATCGCAGGCTTGCTGGACGGTGATGGGTTGGATGAGATTTATCATGTAATCGAATTAGTTTTGTTAGGGTTTGATCCCTAGTATCCATTATGTTCTGAGATTGATGTTGCTATGACTATGCTATGCTTAATGCTTGTCACTAGGGCCCGAGAGCCATGATTTCAGATATGAACCTATTATGTTTTCATAAATATATGTGAGTTTTTGATCCTATCTTGCAAGTCTATAGTCACCTATTATGTGTTATGATCCGTTAACCCCGAAGTGACAATAATCGGGATACTTACCAGTGATGACCGTAGTTTGAGGAGTTCATGTATTCACTAAGTGTTGATGCTTTGGTCTGGTACTCTATTAAAAAGGAGGCCTTAATATCCCTTAGTTTCCCATAGGACCCCGCTGCCACGGGAGGGTAGGACAAAAGATGTCATGCAAGTTCTTTTCCATAAGCACGTATGACTATATTCGGAATACATGCCTACATTACATTGATGAACTGGAGCTAGTTCTGTGTCACCCTATGTTATAACTGTTCCATGAGGAATCACATCCGACATAATTATCCATCACTGATCCATTGCCTACGAGCTTTTCACACATTGATCTTTGCTTAGTTACTTTTCCGTTGCTACTGTTACAATCACTACAAAACCAATATTGTTACCTTTGCCACCGTTACCGCTACTTCCATACTACTTTGCTACTAAATACTTTGCTGCAGAAATTAAGTTTTTCAGGTGTGGTTAAATTGACAACTCAGCTGCTAATACTTGAGAATATTCTTTGGCTCCCCTTGTGTCGAATCAATAAATGTGGGTTGAATACTCTACCCTTGAAAACTGTTGCGACCCCCTATACTTGTGGGTTATCAAGACTATTTTCTGGCGCCGTTGCGGGGGAGCATAGCTCTATTCTTTGAGTCACTTGGGATTTATATCTGCTAATCACTATGAAGAACTTGAAAGATAAAAGAACCAAGATTTTTCCCTCAACTACGAGGGGAGGTAAGGAACTGCCATCTAGCTCTGCACTTGATTCACCTTCTGTTTTGAGTAAACTTGCGACACCTACTCCTGCTATTCATTCTGATATGTCGCATGTTATTGATGATGCCACTTCTGCTTTGCATGATACTTATCATGAAACTACTTCTATGCTTGATAATATTGTGCCATTAGGTGAATTTCTTGATGAACAACTTGCTAGGGCTAGAGAGAATGAAATTATTGAAAATGATAATATTGATGAAAGTAATGATGAAGATTCTCCCCCTAGATATGAATTTCCTGTTGTGCCTGAGGGTTATGTTATGGATGAAGAAACTGCTAGAGACTTTTTAGCTTGCAATGATAGATATGATCTTAAGAAATTATTAGCTAAGCTGAAAGAAAAATCCTTGAATGCTAGAATGAGATATGACCCTGCTTTTGCTACTTCACCTATCTGTATTTCCGATAAGGATTATGATTTCTCTGTCGACCCTGAGTTAATTACTTTGTTTGAATCTGATCCTTTCCATGGTTATGAAACTGAAACTGTTGTGGCACATCTTACTAAGTTGAATGATATAGCCACCCTGTTCACTAATGATGAGAAAACTCGCTATTACTTTATCCTTAAGTTGTTTCCATTCTTATTAAAGGGTGATGCTAAAACATGATTTAATTCTCTTGATCCTGGTTGTGTGCGTAGTCCCCAGGATATGATTTATTACTTCTCTGCTAAATATTTCCCTACTCATAAGAAACAAGCTGCTTTTAAGGGAAATATATAATTTTGTGCAAATTGAAGAAGAGAATCTCCCACAAGCTTGGGGGAGGCTTCTCCGATTACTTAATGCTTTGCTTGATCATCCTCTCAAGAAAAATGAAATACTTGATATCTTTTATAATGGACTAACCAATGCTTTCAGAGACCACCTGGATAGTTGTGCTGGTTGTGTTTTCAGGGAAAGAACTGTTGATCAAGCTGAATTGCTATTGAATAATATGTTGAGTAATGAAAATGATTGGGCACTTCCTAAAACAACTCCTTAGCCAACTCCGAAGAAAAGAGGTATTTGATGACCCACAAGTATAGGGGATCTATCGTAGTCCTTTCGATAAATAAGGGTGTCGAACCCAACAAGGAGCAGAAGGAAATGATAAGCGGTTTTCAGCAAGGTATTCTCTGCAAGCACTGAAATTATCGGTAACAGATAGTTTTGTGATAAGGTAATTGGTAACGAGTAGCAAGTAATAAAAGTAAATAAGGTGTAGCAAGATGGCCCAATCCTTTTTGTAGCAAAGGACAAGCCTGGACAAACTCTTATATGAAGGAAAGCGCTCCCGAGGACACATGGGAATTATCGTCAAGCTAGGTTTCATCACATTCATATGATTCGCGTTCGGTACTTTGATAATTTGATATGTGGGTGGACCGGTGCTTGGGTACTGCCCTTACTTGGGCAAGCATCCCACTTATGATTAACCCCCATTGCAAGCATCCACAACTACAACAGAAGTATTAAGGTAAACCTAACCATAGCATGAAATATATGGATCCAAATCAGCCCCTTACGAAGCAACGCATAAACTAGGGTTTAAGCTTCTGTCACTCTAGCAACCCATCATCTACTTATTACTTCCCAATGCCTCCCTCTAGGCCCAAACAATGGTGAAGTGTCATGTAGTCGACGTTCACATGACACCACTAGAGGGATGACAACATACATCTGATCAAATATCGAACGAATACCAAATTCACATGACTACTAATAGCAAGACTTCTCCCATGTCCTGAGGAACTAAGGTAACTACTCACAAAGCATATTCATGTTCATAATCATAGGGGTATTAATATGCATAATGGATCTGAACATATGATCTTCCACCAAGTAAACCAACTAGCATCAACTACGAGGAGTAATCAACACTACTAGCAACCCACAGGTACCAATCAGAGGTTTGGATACAAAGATTGGATATAAGAGATGAACTAGGGTTTGAGATGAGATGGTGCTTGTGAAGATGTTGATGGAGATTGACCCCCTCCCAATGAGAGGATCGTTGGTGATGACGATGGCGATGATTTCCCCCTCCCGGAGGGAAGTATCCCCGGCAGAACAGCTCCTCATGGGCAGGGTGTGGCCCCCCTCCGAAACTTCTTGCGCTCAGTATTTTTTATATATTCTGAAAATGACTTCCGTGAAGTTTCAGGACTTTTGGAGCTGTGCAGAATAGGTCTCTAATATTTGCTCCTTTTCAAGCCCAGAATCCCAGCTGCCGACATTCTCCCTCTTTATGTAAACCCTGTAAAATAAGAGAAAATAGGCATAAGTATTGTGACATAATGTGTCATAACAGCCCATAATGCAATAAATATCGATATAAAAGCATGATGCAAAATGGATGTATCAACTCCCCCAAGCTTAGACCTCACTTGTCCTCAAGCAGAAGCCGAAATCGAAAAATATGTCCACATGTTTAGAGATAGAGGTGTCGATAAAAATAAAATACGGACATGAAGGCATCATGATCATTCTTAGAACAACAACTTATATAATTCTTGTCATATGATCTCTTATGCTAGAGTAACAATTCAATCACAATTTCAGGTATGAATCATAAACTTCATTGAAAACTAACAAACTATAATCTCAGTCATTGGAGCAATTGCAATTTATCTTAACATAGGAAAGAGTCAATATAGGAGCTTTTCAGCAAGTCCACATACTCAACTATCATATAGTCTTTCACAATTGCTAACACTCACGCAATACTTATGGGTATGGAGTTTTAATCGGACACAGAGAAAGATAGGGGCTTATAGTTATGCCTCCCAACGTTTTACCTCAAGGGTAATGTCAACAATAATAGTTCATGAAAACTCACATCCAATTAGCCATATATACCAAGATCTTTCCAACATGTTGTGCTTGCCAAAAGATAAAATGTAAAAAGGAAGGGTGAAGATCACCATGACTCTTATGTAAGGTAGAAGATAAAAGTAAAAGATAGGCCCTTCGCAGAGGGAAGCAGAGGTTGTCATGCGCTTTTATGGTTGGGTGCACAAAATCTTAATGCAAAAGAACGTCACTTTATATTGCCACTTGTGATATGGACCTTTATTATGCAGTCCGTCGCTTTTATTTCTTCCATATCACAAGATCGTATAAAGCTTATTTTCTCCACATTAATAAGTCATACATATTTAGAGAGCAATTTTTATTGTTTGCACTGATGACAACTTACTTGAAGGATCTTACTCAATCCATAGGTAGATATGGTGGACTCTCATGGCAAAACTGGGTTTAGGGATATTTGGAAGCACAAGTAGTATTTCTACTTGGTGCAAAGAAATTGGCTAGCATGAGAGGGAAAGGCAAGCTCAACATGTTGGATGATCCATGACAATATAATTTATCTCGGATGTAAGAAAACATAACCCATTACGTTGTCTTCCTTGTCCAACGTCAACTCTGAGCATGTCATACTTTAATGAGTGCTCACAATCATAAAAGATGTCCAAGATAGTATATTTATATGTGAACCTCTATTTCTTTATTACTTCCTATTAATTGCAGCAATGACCAAAACTATGTTTGTCAACTCTCAACAACCTTTATTCATCATACTCTTTATATGTGAGCTCATTACTCTCCATAAGATCCATATGATCTCTTTATTTCTTTTTATTTCTTCTCTTTTATTTTATTCCCTCAAGATCATAGCAAAATAATCAAGCCCTTGACTCAACACTAATCTTTATTATATATAGCTCACGGACTCGATTACATAGAAGGATCATAAAGCAAAACTCACAACTAGATCATACTAAAACTTTATTCTACTAGATCAAGATATTATCAAAAGGATCGAACTAAGAAAAACGGTAGAGATAAAAGTGATGGTGATATGATACCGGGGCACTCCCCCAAGCTTGGCGGTTGCCAAGGGGAGTACCCATACCATATACTCAGTTCTTCTTTGTTGGTGAAGAAGGTGATGGTTTTGTTGATGGCATAGGCTTCTTCCTTAATTTGCGCTTGAGGATAGAATTTTGATCCCTGAGGTCATCGATCTCCTGCTCAAGGCTTAATATCTTCTTGCATAATTCCTGTTTGTTTTCCTGCAAGAGGCGAAAGGGGATAAACTCGATCTTAGGTTTCTTTGCTCTATCAGGGAGGCTTGACTTTTTGAACTCCACATGCATGTCCCCAGGTTGAGGTAATGGGACTTCATCTTCATCTGAGCTCGTCTCCTCCTTTCCCTTGGGTTCATAGTCCTCTTCTTCTTCTGTAGTCCAACCACAATGCTCCACGTCCCCATAGACCTTAGGATCTACAAGATAATCAGCCACATAGCTTTCTCCTTCGGAATCCTGGGACGGCATATTGCTCTAATCTGCAGCAGGAACAGCTCGTAACAAAGACAGAGGATATTTGCGTGATACGGCAGTCAAAACCTCCGGGAGGTTACATGATGAATTTTTACCGACCAAAAGAAGTATCGTGCAAGAAAATGGAGTCCGGAGAGCACACGAGGTGCCCACGAGGTAGGGGGTGCGCCCAGGGGGGTAGGGCGCGCCTAGGGGTGGAATTCGAGCCGAGTCGAGCTAGCTCGACTCGACTCGCTAAAGCTCGTTTCATTAACGAGCTAGCTCGAATCGACTCGTTACTATAACGATCTTGTTGAGGATATCACTACTGGGCGTAAACCGACCTATCTGGGCCGGGTTAACTTCTTCAGTAGTTAACTATGTTGAAACCCAAGAAGGCAGATGAGGGCTCAAGGCCCATAGTCGATTCAAGGCCTATAGCCGTAAACCGGCGTTGGTATGTAACTTGTATTGTAAGTTAGGAATAAGTAGAGACCAAACCGGACACATCTATGAGCCGGTATTGGGAATCTGTGAACCGACGGGTGTCACCCGTGTATATAAGGGGACGACTCAGCGGCGGTTCAGACAAGAGACAACAACTCGAGACATAGGCGAAGCTTGTTTGCTCCCTAGTCATCGAAACCCCATCAATCCCATCACAACTAGACGTAGGCTTTTACCTTCATTGAAGGGGTCGAACTAGTATAAACTCTCTTGCGTCCCTGTGTCCGCTTTAACCCCTTCAAGCTAACCCATCGCGATGGCTCCACGACTAAGTCCTTTCTCTAGGACATCTGCCGTGACAAAACCATGACAGTTGGCGCCCACCGTGGGGCTATCGCACGATGGTTTCAAGTTCTTGGAGGGCTGTTTTGAAGGACTCAAGGGCTACGCTGTGGGCCGGATGACTAAGAGTCGTCGCGGCAAGCTCTACATCGATGATGCAGGCTGGGGCCCCAAGGCCGGCTCAGTTGAGTACGGGTACCGGGTCCCCTTTGGTGGCATACACGTTTTCATCGGCAAGATCGGAGAACCGGGCCCTGAGCCGGCCATCTGCACCGACCTCGTCGAAACGGCTCAGCGTGCGCGATCCGCCCGGGTTAAACCGGCCGTGAAGCGTGCCTTCGTGGGAGTCATCCATGGAGGAAGTTATGAGGATGGATCGGAATCTCGCGGCGAGACCGTCGTTTATTCCGGCGACGAGTCATCAACCGGAGAAACCGAATCTCTATATCAGCTACAAGATGGCCGGATTGGGGGCTGTTCTGATGGCGACAGTATTCCGGACCCCTCTGATCAACCCAACCGAGTTGGAATATTCATGGCCAGCACACAAGCAGCGCTTCATTCTTCGACCGCTGCGCCAATAACCTCCGGTTCAGTAGCGGCGACGGCTGCCGGGGCAGGAAGCTCTGCACACCCGCCGGCTCAAGTTCTATCAGATCTATTTGATGCATTGACTGCGCTTATGGCAGAAGCTAATCCGGCGGATCAGGAAGTCCACAACGTGGAGATTGCAAAGGTGAAGGAACAGATCACCCAGGCCAAGGCGGACCTGGCAGCTGAGAATGCCAGGATGACCACAAAGTGAGCCGCTTTAGATGCACAAGCCTACAGGCTCATGTTGGACCAGAACGCATCGCATGAAGTCATGAGGAGGAAGTATCGATCCTGTTTGCCTTCGGTTTTCGAGGCCAGAGACCTTTTCAACACCCCAGGAGCAGGAACCAGTAACCCGCTGGAGGGGAACCGGGCGGAAGCTCCTGGGACCGATGCGCCGGTTCAGCCCCGTCTGATGGATCTGCCTCGTCAAAACACTGTTATACCTCAGGCTGTTTCAACACCTCCGGGTCACTACTCCAACCCAATGGACAATCTTGTTGCCGCTGCTGCACGGCTGGAGGCCATTCCAATTGAAGGCGACTCACCGCAGGCGATAGAGACACGACGGGTCAAGGAGCTTCTTAGGACAGCTTTGGACCAACAGGAAGCATACTCATACAGCCGCGACCGGATCCACTCGACCCCTCGCCCAAGCCGGAGCTATAGCAGGCATATGGATGAACCGGCAGTGTCAAGCAATGAACGACGTGGAGCGCCCCGCGGCAACAACCCGGCGGGTGGTGCTGATAACGCTCAGGAGGTGGTGGACCGGGCCCGAGCACGCAGGGAGGCCGAGTTAGCCGCACAGTATCAGGCTCGGCAGCTTACACCGGTTCATCCAACTATCTCGGTCGAACCCGGTGTTACTTCTAGTTCTTTGGGGGTGCCTTGCCTTGTCCCCGCTTTACGCAATGTGTGCCTGCCCAAGGATTTCAAGGGCCCGCACAAGGTACCAAATTACACGGCGGATCAACCCCCAGAGACGTGGGTGGAGAGCTATGAGATGGCCATGGAGATGCTTCATGTGGATGATGCGGCATGTGCGAAGTACTTCACCATGATGCTTGAAGGAACGGCCCGCACTTGGTTAAAAAGCTTACCGGCCAACTCTATCAGTTCATGGGCCCAATTACGAGCCCGGTTTATCAGTAATTTCAAAGATACATGTAAGAAGCCTATGTCGATAGTGGACTTAGCTGCCTGTGTCCAGGAGGAAGGAGAATCAACGACTCATTGGGTGCGCCGGGTCTCACAAGTGTTGCATTCATCAGACCGCATCAACGCTGACACCGCAGTCTTAACCCTAGAAGGCAACTGCCGGTTTGGGCCCCTAAAGCTGAAGTTGGGACGGATGAAGCGCCATTGCACTGACATGGGGACCCTCATGGCCGCTTTGGTAAAGTATGCTGATTCTGATAGTACCAAGGATCCCGAATCTGATAATGACAAGGCAGGGAAGGGAAAGAGGAACAGCAACTCCAAAGGTCAGCAACATCACTTGGCAGGCAATGGTGGCAGAGGCAAGCGTAAAGCAGATGGTAACATGGACTTTGTGGCTAATACCAACGCACAGGACAAGGGCCAGCGACGTAAGGGTAAACCGCCAAATCGCAGTGGGGCACCCAACCCTAACCCGGACCGCCTAAATTATCTACTGAGCCAGCCCTGTCCAAGACATGGGACGAAGGAGGTGCCAGCAAACCACCTTTGGAAGGATTGCTTTATTATACAGGAGTTCAAGAATTCTAATGCTTTCCGGTATGATCACGGCTCCGGCGGTGGCTCAGGATCCGGGCCGAGTTACGGTGGAGGAAATTCCGGTTCAGGATTTAATGGTAATCCGGGCAGACATAATAATCAAAATAATCAGAACAACCAGGGTGGTTATAACCAGCAGCAGCAACAATCAGGTTACCAGAGCAACCCAAAGCAGTTGAATAGTGGGCAGTACCATGTCTTCACTACTAGCTTGGACAAGCGAGATCGGAAGGTTCAGAGGCGGGCAGTCAACTCTGTTGAACCGGCCGTGCCCCGTTATCTACGCTAGTCTGAACAGCCAATCATATGGAGCAGAGAGGATCACCCTCCCCAGGTTGATAATCCGGGTCAGTTGGCTCTGGTGGTGGTGCCTTAGGTGGGAGGTTACAAGTTCACCAAAATGCTTATGGATGGAGGGAGCAGCATTAATATCTTTTACTATGAGACCTTCTGTCGTATGGGACTAACAGATAAAAATCTCAAACTGTCTAATACGGTGTTCCACGGTGTGGTACCTGGCAAGTCAGCATATCCTGTTGGTAAGATAGCTCTGGAAGTGGCCTTTGGAGATGATCATGATTCCAAGTCGGAAACATTGACGTTTGAAGTGGTGAAAATCCAAAGTCCATATCACGCCCTGTTTGGGCGACCGACCTACGCCAAGTTTATGGCACATCCCTGTCATGTGTATTTGCAACTCAAGATGCCGGGTCACAAGGGGACAATAACGGTTCACGGAAGCCGTAAAATCGCTTTGGAGTGCGAGGAAGGAGATGCGGCCTACGCAGAGTCGGTTTGTGCCACCGAGGAGCTGAAGTATTATAAGGACAATGTTGATCCGGCGGACATGACTCCATTAAAGAAGCCAACTACGGAGCATGATCCGGCCCTGAAGTTCAAATCGGCAGCAGAAACTAAGCTTGTTGACTTCGTACCTAGCGATTCGTCCAAGCAGTTCAGCATCAGTGCCAACTTGGATCCGAAATAGGAAAGTGCGCTCATCGAGTTCATCCGTGAGAATCGGGATATTTTTGCATGGAAGCCCTCTGACATGCCAGGTGTACCGAGGCAACTCGCTGAGCACACCCTTAATGTGGATCCTAAATACAAACCGGTGAAACAGTTCCTCCGCCGGTTTAACGAAGAAAGACGCAAGGCGATTGGAGAAGAGGTAGCCAGGCTCTTAGCAGCTGGTTTTATTGTTGAAGTTTTTCACCCTGAGTGGCTTGCCAATCCGGTGCTAGTCCTTAAGAAAAACGGCACCTGGTGCATGTGTGTGGATTACACAGATCTTAATAAGGCTTGTCCAGCAGATCCTTTTGCCCTCCCCTGTATTGATCAAATTATTGATGCTACGACGGGTTGTGAGCGTTTAAGTTTTTTGGATGCATATTCTGGCTATCATCAGATCAAAATGGCAGTTAAGGACCAGGAGAAGACGACATTCATAACTCCCTTTGGAGCCTTCTGCTATGTGTCTATGCCCTTTGGGCTCAAGAGTGCCCAGGCAACTTATCAACGGTGTGTACAAAATTGTCTTCACAAGCAAATTGGCCGTAATGTACATGCTTACGTGGATGATATCGTGGTTAAGTCCAGGGAGAAGGAGACTCTAGTTGACGATTTGAAGGAAACATTTGATAACCTGAGGACGTACAAGATGATGCTTAATCCAGACAAGTGTGTCTTTGGTGTACCGGCGAGCAAGTTATTGGGTTTTCTGGTGTCCAACAGGCGAATTGAGGCTAATCCGGAGAAGATCACAGCCATCACCTCCCTGGCTAAACCGAAGTGTATCAATGATGTTCAACGCCTGGCAGGCCGGATTGCCGCGTTAAGCCGGTTTATCAGCCGCCTTGGTGAGAAGGCAATCCATTTGTATCAGATGTTGAAGAAGACGGATCAGTTCGTCTGGAGTTCCGCTGCTGATGAAGCATTTGAGGACTTAAAGCGGCAATTGGCCAATCCGCCTGTGCTCGCCGCTCCCATTGACAAGGAGCCGTTACTGCTATATGTTGCTACTAATGCTCGTGCGGTCAGCGTGGCTATTGTGGTGGAGCGAAAGGAGGCAGGTAAGGAGCATCCGGTTCAACGTCCGGTATATTATATCAGCGAGGTACTCATTGAGTCCAAGCAAAGGTATCCGCATTGGCAGAAGCTGGTGTACGGAGTTTTTATGGCAAGCCGGAAGCTTAAGCAATACTTCCAAGGGCACCCAATTACGGTGGTCAGTTCTTCTCCTTTGGGGGATATCATCCAGAACCGGGAAGCGACTGGCCGGATTGCCAAGTGGGCTATAGAGCTTGGGCCGCACGGATTGAAGTATGTGCCTCGGACGGTGGTTAAGTCTCAAGCACTTGTTGATTTCATCAATGATTGGACGGAAATGCAAGCACCTGAAGAAAAGCCGGATCACACATATTGGACCATCCATTTTGACGGATCCAGGCAATTGGAAGGCTCGGGGGCTGGAGTCGTATTAACTTCCCCACAAGGTGATAAGTTTTGTTACGTTCTCCGCTTAATGTTTCCTTGTACTAACAATGCAGCTGAGTATGAAGCCTTGCTCCATGGTCTCCGGATGGCTAAGGAGATGAACCTAAGTCGAGTTAAGTGCTTCGGTGACTCGGACCTCGTGGCTCAACAAGTATCTGGCACTTGGGACTCCAAGGACCCACTCATGGCAGCATATCGTCGTGAGGTGGATATTGTTGCAGGTCACTTTAAAGGCTATTAGGTGGACCACGTGGACCGACGGAAGAATGAAGCGGCGGACGCTTTAAGCCGGCTGGGCTCTCAGCGCAAACCGGTCCTGCCCAATGTTTTTCTGGATGTGCTGCACAACCCGTCGGTCAAGCTCCCTGGTGAAGCGGATTTGGCTATTCCTGATCCGGAGGCTCAATTGGTGGTAGCTCTTCATGTCATTCCGGATTGGACGCTCCCTTACCTGGCGTACATGAACCGGGGCGAGTTACCAGAGGATGAGACTCTGGCCCGACAGATAATCCGGTGGTCCAAGTCCATGACTATTGTCAATGGCGAGTTGCATCATTGCAGTGTATCAGGGGCATTTCAACGCTGTGTGTCTCCTGAAGAAGGCTGTGAAATTTTGCGTGAGATCCACGAAGGAGATTGTGGTCACCACGCCGGTTCAAAATCTTTGGTAGCTAAAGCGTTTCGTCATGGCTTCTATTGGTTAACTGCTCATGCTGATGCGGAGGATCTGGTCAGACGATGTGACGGTTGCCAAAAGTTTTCAAGACGTGCTCATGTGCCGGCTCAAGAATTGAGAATGATTCCAATTACTTGGTCGTTTGCGACTTGGGGGCTGGATATGGTTGGGCCTTTTAAAAGGTCCAAAGATAAGAAGACCCACCTCCTGGTGGCGGTTGATAAGTTTACAAAGTGGGTGGAGGCAGAACCTGTTAGCAAGTGTGATGCGGCCACGGCGGTTCAGTTCATCAAAAAAGTGATTTTCCAGTTTGGCTTTCCACATAGTATCATCACAGATAATGGTACCAATTTGTCCAAAGGTGCCATGAAGGAGTTCTGCGAACGGGAGCACATCCGGCTTGACGTTTCATCAGTGGCACACCCACAGTCCAATGGTCAAGCAAAAAGGGCTAATCAAGAGATCTTGAAAGGCATCAAGCCCCGGCTTATGGTTCCTTTACAGAGAACACCGGGTTGTTGGGTAGAAGAGTTACCATCTGTGTTATGGAGCATCAATACTACACCCAACAGATCAACAGGATACACACCATTCTTCATGGTTTACGGAGCGGAGGCGGTTCTCCCCTGTGATATCCGTCATGATTCACCTCGTGTGGCGGCTTATGTTGAAGCGGACAATGAGACAGCACGGCAAGACGCTTTGGACCTGTTGGATGAAGAATGTGACATAGCAGCCGCCCGCTCGGTGATTTACCAACAGGATCTTCGTCGTTATCATAGTCGCCAAGTCAGAACCAGAACCTTTCAGGAAGGAGATTTGGTGCTTCGGCTCATCCAAGGTCACACTGATATGCATAAGCTATCCCCACCTTGGGAGGGACCTTTCGTGGTCAGCAAGAATCCGCACAACGGGTCATACTATCTGATCGATATTCGAGAGCATAAAGACTCACGTACAGCAGAGGAGGAGACCAACAGGCCGTGGAACATAGCTCATCTTCGGCCTTACTATACCTGAGCCATTGGCTCTACTTATGTACATATTACGACAATGTATATATTATGATTAAATATAATAAACCGAAACTTCAGCTAAAGCAGGGTATCTGTTCTTTTACATCATGTGTGGTTACACGGAGTTATTCTAAAGCGGCCTCCGGTTTACCCCTTGAGTTAGCTTTTCAAAGCATCATGTTATATCACTTGGGGCTTGGTCGTGTCCGAACCAATGCAACACCTCTTGATAGGCGAAAGCCACCAGATCACTTGGGGACTTGGTCACGTCTGAACCAGTCACGCCTCTTGATCGGCCTAAGGCCACAGAATCACTTGGGGGCTTGGTCGAACCCGAACCATTGCCACGCCTCTTGATCGGCATAAATGCCACGGTTTCATTTGGGGACCTGGCTGACTTGAACCATAGCTACACCTATCGGGAGCTTGGTCATGTCCGACCATGGTAACGCCATCTGATCGGCTCAAATAAGCCTCCTTTTGCAAATGGTTTTATCATTGCCTTTGCTTCACAATTTTCTTTGATAGATATTTCTTTCTTTTTGTTGCGTTTTTTAAACCGACAAAATTTTAAAACCGGTTCACACTGTCAATTGACGGAACACGGTTCATTTTTAATCCGGAGACTATTTGCCCGGTTTGATTTTTTGTTAACATCCTATTACGGAGTAACACGATGCTTTATTAATAACCCGGCACGGTTTACATGGTAAACTGGCATTATATATATACAGGAGTTGCTATCTCCTCCAACAGTGTGGGTTTATGAAACCTCCGTTTCAAGATTGGCTAAGCCAACTTCATGCCCAACGATGGCAGGTATCATGTATCTCAAAGATTTGATCACATGCTTACATTTCAGATATTTTGATTTCACATATGCAGACATCATACTCCGCCTGACGGTACAACCGCGGCGGCACTTTAAGATTTTTATGTTGCAGAAAATACTTTGGAAAGTTCATTACCCAAAGGAAGAACAAGTTGCAGTAATTATGCATGAAGGCATATCAAAATCAAGAGTATCGGCTAGCCTATTACAAGGCAACACGGTGCCCAAAACAAGATCATTGTTTTTTCAAAGGAGAAGCAGTTTAAACCGGCTTCCGGTTCAAGCTTGGTCACCAGCCTGGCCTGATGGTTGTGGGTCATCCCGCACCGCTTCAACTTCAGTTTCTCTACCCAGCGGCTGGAAATCAACAGTTGTCCAGTCGATTCCCATTAATGCTCGAAAGACAGCTTCATCATGGATCAACAACGACAGTTCAATATCGGGAGCGTAAGTATGCTTACGGATTGGAGGGATAAGATTTTCCGCTTCATGAATTGGTGCAGCTACTCGCTTGTTTTGATTGTCATATTGGGCTTGATAATGAGACAAGTCTGCTTCTTCAGCCAATTGACAAGCTAGCGGACGCACCTCCCGGTTTATTGCTCGCAGATCCGCTTCACTAAACTCTGACCCGTCTTCCTTCAAGCCGGGATAGCCCTGAGCCGCTTCAATAGGATCAAAATCCGGCACCCAAGCTTTTGCCCGGATTAAGGCATTGATCGCACCGGTTCGAGTAGCAGATTTCTTCAGCTCTTCAACCCGGGCAGGAAGCACCGACAGTTTCTGCAGAGTGTCTTGAAAAGTGGGCGCCGGCTTGTTGTGGGATGCAGTACAGATGATCCGCTGTGCACCAGTGTACAGTTGTTCGATCAACGTATAGGCGGCTTTCAATTTCTTCCGCACATCTGACCCCAAATGACCAATGCATGTCCCTGAAAATATCACAAAGGGTTAACAAACCGACAGCTCTATAAGACGACAGAATCAATTCAGAAATCAAACCGGCTTACCAAAGATAGCAGCGGTCATGGCATGCACGTGCCGCTTTATGCTGGTCAGTTCATCCACCACCGGTTTTAGTGCAGCCTCGGCGTCTTCTGCTCGTTTGGTTAAAGCGGATTTTTCAGTAGCCCAATCCGCCCGCTCCTTATTGAAATCCTTCTTAAGCTATTCCATGACGCTTAAGGCGCTGCTCAACTCCTCTTTTGCTTTTGAGGTTTCAGTCTATTGGGACTTCAGATTTTCTTGGAGATCGGCGATTTGGGTCTATTTTGTCTTCAGCTCAGCCTACATACAGACAGTTATATGATTCAGCAAGCAGTGCAAGAATTGAAGCACCAACCACATAACAAGTTATGCACTTGGTGCTTGGGGGCTAATGCCTATTTGATCTTCATATTCACTTGATTATAAAGTCCCAAGCTCAATACAAGTATTCAACTTGGCACTTGGGGGCTAATGGCTATTTGTTCAAATAAGTTCTGGTGCGGCGATATTAATTACTTAAGTCCCGGTTTAACTTCACTAAGTTGAACCGGCCCTTGGGGGCTACATCAGCGAATTTCGAGGCATTAAGATTTATATTAGTAAGTCCCGGTTTGAAAGAAGATTACAAACCAGTCCTTAGGGGCTAGGCGAGTCAGCAAGAATTGAAGCATACAAGCAGGAAAGAGCATATGGAAGTTACCTCATATTTATCTTTCATCATGTTAACCGGACCGGCTTCATAGTCACGACTGGTATACGGCCGGTTCAGATAGCCGGAATGGATGTCTTGGGCGTTCAGAGCAGCGTAAGTCGCCAGATCAACATTCCACTTGCCCTTGCCAAAGGCAGCAAATTCTTCCTTGGTAGTATGTTTAGACAAAGCGACAGGATTGCTTGGCTCTGTATGGCCAATGCCAGTAATAACAACTTCATCATCCTTGGCATCGCCAATTTGCATTGGGGCCGTCAGTTTATCAGTAGACTTGGATGGACTGGTGGATTTCTCAATCCGGATGGGGCTTCTGGGCTGGTCAACAGGACCGGAGGTATCAACATGTCTCTCTTCAGTAATAAAATCATCATCTTGTGGTGGTGGGTCGTTTGGCACATCCTCACGGATGGCCACTTCAGGGTTGAGTACTCTATCCGGTTCAGGAATAGCATCTTCTTCAGCCGCTTTATCTAGGCGAGCCTTCTTGCTTGGCTTAGGCTTGGCCCTGAAAGGAGTAACAAAGGTCAGTACAGTATATGCTACAAAGTAATACACCAGAAGCATTATGATAAGTATGGCTTACCCAAGCACCGTTTTGAGCGGCGGTAGCTGGGTAGCTGATGACTCGCCAGATGATGAATGGGAAGTGACCTGATAATCGGAGTCAGACGGATTAAGAGGTTGACGAAAACAGCCCATTTTAGGACAAGCACTGACAGGCAAATTAGAGACCTCTGAATGGCGTTTCCGAACCGGACTATTCGGTAAACCGGCGGAGGTAACTACCTGGCCACTATGCCGGGTCGTGCGGCGAGCTTCGTGTTGTTGGGTCTTCATAAGAAATTTGGGATCCAAGTAAGCAAGAGGATGAGAAAATTTAACCTTCCGGTTTACCTGACGGATTTTTAGTGAAGGCAAAGGATCTGAATCGGAGGAAAGAATAATTACCTCTGCAACATCAGCATGACTGGCTTCGGCATCATCCTGACAAATATCATCATCAATAAGGCGCGTGAAAAATAAGCCAAGTGAATCAAGTTCTACCTCAAGGTCCGAGTTACCCACATCGTCATCAGCGGCCGGATTAGAGGATGCAGTGGTTCTTTTCCTGTGGGTAGTCTTCTTCACAGCTTTAGTCTTCTGCCGGATTGATCTTTCCGGTTTGTCTGGTTTTTCTGGTTTCTCCTGCGGCAGTTTCTTGCTCCAAAACGGATCATTGCCCTGTTTAAACTGGCATTGATATTAAACAATGACCAGATATATCAATAACAGGTTCAGAAAAAAGAACAATCAAACTCTTATAGCTGGCGGTTTGTTGGTGGCACAGAAGGGAAGCAGGCCGGTTCGAGCACAGACGTGTTCCGGTTCATTCAGCATTTTATTCACAGCCTCTGTGATTTCTTCGTCGGTAAGCTGGATGTTAGCATGTCGCAATGGGTCATCAACACTGCCAGTATACTCGCACATCAAACCGGAGCGCTGACTAAGGGGCAGTATGCTCCACGATATCCAACAGCGAGCGAGATCAACTCCTGTTAAACCATTGGCCATGAAGGCTCTGAGCTTGGACAGTTGAGGAGCGTGTTTGCTTCTCTCCTTGGCAGTCAACCTTTGCGGAAAGGGGTGTGTATTGCTAAGCCGCTCCGGACAAAAGCCAGGCAAAGGATTTTCACCAGCAGGGGAGGTGTCTCTGCAATAGAACCATGTTTGATTCCACTCTTTGGGGTGGCTGTGCAGCTTGGCGTGAGGGTATGTGACCTCTTTCCTTTTCTGAATCGCCACACCGCCCAATTCCGTATTGGAACCGTCAGAAAACTTAGTACGGCGGTTTAGATGGAAACAGTCTCTGAACAACTCCACTATGGGCTCCTCTTGAAAAAATACCTCACAGAGCACTTGGAAGTGACACATGTTTGTAACAGAGTTGGGACCAGTGTCTTGTGGGTGGAGTTGAAAATCGGCTAAAACGTCCCAGTAAAATTTAGAACCGGGCGTCTTAAAGCCCCGGGCTAAGTGATCTACGAAAACGATGACCTCTCCTTCTTGAGGTGTGGGAGGGCATTCTTTGCCAGGAGCTCTCCAATGGATGGTGTTTTTGCTGCCTAAAGCGCCGATCAGGACTAAATTATTCAGTTGAGTCTCTGTGACGCGAGAAGGAACCCAGTTGCACTCATATACTTGCTTGGCCATGATGAAATCTACAAGATAGGTAATTCCGGTTCAAGAATGCATTTATTAAAGTGCACTGGTATGTACAATGTTAAACTGGAGACAACTCTATCTAAACCGGAGTTTAATGAAGCAACAACATCTGGCGATTCAACAAGGGGACTAATGGTATATACCGGTTTGGCAATTTTTCTACAAAGTTAAACCGCCGGATCTAAGCATTGAAACAGTTGAGATTGCGGATAGATAAGTGTACAGAAACAGATTTCACAAGATTTCTCTACAGCGACGGATCTGAAGCAAGTTCAAAAAAGAAGGAAAATATTCAAGGTTCAAAAAAGAACAGTACCGAATCAATGGGCAGAGATACAGGTAGATCTATGGTCTTGAGGCATATATGTAAAGGCGGATGCTAAGAACTACCGCTACACAGAGCAAAGGTTCACAGGTTCATCTAGGATCTATCATATGAGTACGAAGCAGACGATGAACACTGAAGAACTTGGAAACCCTAGAACGGATCTACGGAGGAAAAGGTGAAGAACTCACCGGAGCCGAGGAAGAAACATAAGGTCGCTGCGATGCTCTGGTACAGTCAGGGTGATGCAGCGGCTAAGGTTGGAGCAGAATTCGTCGACGGCGGCGGAGCTCCGAAGCTGGATGACGCAGGGAAGACAAAGCAGAAGGGCACGAAGGGGAAAAAGAAATGACCCTTCGGTCTTATTTATAAGGCAAGGGGCATGTGTCAGGCGCGAAAATCAAGGAACCGTGGGCCTGGAAACGAAGCTGTCGCCTCGATTGTCGCAGACCTATTAAATAAAAAAGGTATCATGGATAAGTTTCTTTATAACAGGTGACGTCACGCCGGTTTACAATGACCAGAGAAGATGACATCACGGCGATTCAACAAACTACAAGAAGGTGTTGAAGATGAAGATTTTTGCTAAGGATTGACATGAACCTGTTCAAATCAATCTGGGGCCTAATGTTGACGATATCACTACTGGGCGTAAACCGGCCTATCTGGGCCGGGTTAACTTCTTCAGTAGTTAACTATGTTGAAACCCAAGAAGGCAGATGAGGGCTCAAGGCCCATAGTCGGTTCAAGGCCTGTAGCCGTAAACCGGCGTTGGTATCTAACTTGTATTGTAAGTTAGGAATAAGTAGAGACCAAACGGGACACATCTATGAGCCGGTATTGGGAATCTGTGAACCGATGGGTGTCACCCGTGTATATAAGGGGACGACCCGGCGGCGGTTCAGACAAGAGACAACAACTCGAGACATAGGCGAAGCTTGTTTGCTCCCTAGTCATCGAAACCCCATCAATCCCATCACAACTAGACGTAGGATTTTACCTTCATTGAAGGGGCCGAACTAGTATGAACTCTCTTGCGTCCCTGTGTCCGCTTTAACCCCTTCAATCTAACCCGTCGCGATGGCTCCACGACTAAGTCCTTTCTCTAGGACATCTTCCGTGACAAAACCACGACAGAGCTCAAATCCAAGATTGGCTCGACTCGTATAACTCGCAAGCTGGCTCGTTTAGCTTGTTAAGCTTGTTAAAGATATGAACATTAGACCTTACAAATATGATAAAAAGATTAACTGAGAATTTAGCATGTGCATATGTGGTCTTGTACGTGTGAGTCTCCTGGGTGGCTCGGCCTTGAGCGGCTGGGCCTTGTGGCGGGACGCAAGGTGTTTAGTGGTTGTATTTTACTACCCCTAAAAAACATTGATTTTTTTTACCGATCTTAACGAGTTACCCGAGTACTCGTAAGATCGGCTCGTTTAACTTGGTATGTAAACGATCTTAAACTAAAGCTTGGCTCAGCTCGTTATTCTTCGAGTTCGAGTCGATTCAAGCCGAGTCACGAGCTACTCGTTTAGCTCGCGAGCTTCGAGCTTTTTTCCAGCCCTAGGCGCGCCCTCCATCCTCGTGGAAGACTCATGTCCTTTCCGGTCTGCTTCTTATTTTCCTATTTTCTTAAATATTCCAAAACGAAGAAATATTGCCATTAGAACTGTTTTGGAGTCGGTTTACTTACCGTACCACGTACCTATTCCTTTTCGGAGTCTGAAACGTTCCAGAAAGTGTCCCTTATGTATTCCTCCGGGGTTACGGTTTCAATAATATTAGTTTCAACATTTATGGGATTACCTGAGATATAATGTTTGATTCTTTGACCGTTCAGCACCTTCGGATTTGTGCCTTCGAAGTTGTTGATTTTTATGGCACCGAAACGATAGACCTCCTCGATAACGTAAGGACCTTCCCATTTAGAGAGAAGTTTGCCTGCAAAAAATCTTAAACGAGAGTTGTATAGCAATGCATAATCATCTACATTAAACTCACGCTTTTGTATTCTTTTGTCATGCCATCTTTTAACTTTTTCTTTAAACAGTGTGGCATTCTCATAGGCCTGGGTTCTCCATTCATCAAGTGAGCTAATGTAAAATAACCTCTTCTCACCGGCAAGTTTGAAATCATAATTGAGCTCTTTAATGGCCCAATATGCCTTGTGTTCTAGCTCAAGAGGTAAGTGACATGCTTTTCCATAAACCATTTTATACGGAGACATACCCATAGGATTTTTATCTGCAGTTCTATAAGCCCATAATGCATCATCAAGTTTCTTGGATCAATTCTTTCTAGATCTATTAACAGTCTTTTGCAAAATTAATTTGAGCTCTCTATTACTTAATTCTACTTGACCACTAGACTTTGGGTGATAAGGAGATGCAATTCTATGATTAACATCATACTTAGCAAGCATTTTATGAAAGGCACCATGAATAAAGTGTGAACCACCATCAGTCATTAAATATCTAGGGGCTCCAAACCTCGGGAAAATAACTTCTTTAAGCATCTTAATAGAGGTGTTATGATCAGCACTACTAGTTGGAATAGCTTCTACCCACTTAGTAACGTAATCAACAGCAACTAAAATATGTGTATACCCATTAGAGGAAGGACACGGTCCCATATAATCAAAGCCCCAAACATCAAATGGTTCAATAACAAGTGAATAATTCATAGGCATTTCTTGACGTCTACTAATATTACCAATTCTTTGACATTCATCATTGTCGGTGTCAAAACCGGCGGATCTCGGGTAGGGGGTCCTGAACTGTGCGTCTAAGGCGGATGGTAACAGGAGGCAGGGGACACGATGTTTACCCAGGTTCGGGCCCTCTTGATGGAGGTAATACCCTACGTCCTGCTTGATTGTTCTTGATGATATGAGTATTACAAGAGTTGATCTACCACGAGATCGAAGAGGCTAAACCCTAGAAGCTAGCCTATGGTATGATTGTATCTTGTCCTACGGACTAAAACCCTCCGGTTTATATAGACACCGGAGGGGGCTAGGGTTACACAAGGTCGGTTACAAAGGAGGAGATATACATATCCGTATTGCCTAGCTTGCCTTCCACGCAAAGTAGAGTCCCATCCGGACACGGGACGAAGTCTTCAATCTCGTATCTTCATAGTCCAACAGTCCGGCCAAAGGAAATAGTCCGGCTGTCCGGAGACCCCCTAATCCAGGACTCCCTCAGTAGCCCCTGAACCAGGCTTCAATGACGATGAGTCCGGTGCGCTGTGTTGTCTTCGGCATTGCAAGGCGGGTTCCTCCCCCGAATACACCACGGAAGAGTTTGAATACAAGGATAGTGTCCGACCCTGCAAAATAAGTTTCACACACCATCGTAGAGAGAATAATATTTCCACAAATCTAATCTGTTGACACGTTTTGACAGCATGACATCACGCCACGGCCCGGTCATTATTTGAACCGTTTTTCTTTAACCAGCCCCGCACATAACGCAAGGCGGTTTCTTGACACGTCTTGTCAAAGCAGTTCCCCTTATCACGGGATTCTCATCAATACAAACGTGGGTAACCCAACCGTGCCTGTTGGTATGACTCCTAGATCTTAGGTAAGTCTCGAGCGGCCATGAGGAGGACGCCTGATATTCATCCCCTTATAAAGGGACAAGGCTTTTTATTTTTTTCCTCCTGTGCTCAATCGAATCCTTCCCCCGCCTCGAGTTCTAACACCCAAAGCTCAGGTCAGGTGCTTCGGACCTTCAATCATGTCCGAATCCAGCCTTCAAGGCCGGTGGATGCCTTCCTCCGTCACGGAGGAGGACATCAAGAAGTTGAGGGAGGCCAGATATCTGACCGCCGAAATTTCGCATAGGCTGCCCGCCCGAGGGTAGGTCGTCCCTACTCCCGAACCCAACCAGAGTGTTGTGTTCATCTCCCACTTCCTCCGAGGACTAGGCCTCGCTCTGGATCCCTTTGTTAGGGGTCTTATGTTCTATCACGGGCTGGATTTTCACGATCTGGCCCCGGATTCCCTTCTTCACATCTCGTTGTTTATTGTCGTATGTGAGGCCTTCCTCCGCATTACCCCTCACTTCGGCCTGTGGCTCAAGACCTTCGATATGAAGCAGAAGATGGTTGAGGGGCAGTACGCAGTGTGCGGAGGTGCTATAATAAGCAAAATTGCTGACGCTCCATGGCCAAAGGGTTCCTTTCCAGAGGTGTCCGGATTGTGGCAACGGGAGTGGTTTTACGTCACAGCTCCCCAAAGTGCCAAATGGGTAGCTGCCCCCACCTTTCGCTCGGGCCCCCCCACCACAACTGATGTCATGGATCAGCAGGGGGCTGAGCTGGGGTCCAGCCAAGGACGTGCCAATACTGCAGAGCCGTATCCAAGATCTCTTCGAGGGAGATTTCAGTCTGGTTATGGTAACGCAAGTTATGCTGGTTCATCAAGTCCAGCCTTGCAAATGCCGGCCCCTCCACATGTGGGAATTCAACCTGGAAGGACCACACAGTATTCAGCATTTCCTCGGCATGACGCATGAGGAGATTGATACGTCCATTTTGCATCATGCTTTTATATCGATATTTATTGCATTATGGACTGTTATTTCACTTTATGTCACAATACTTATGGCTATTCTCTCTTATTTTACAAGGTTTACATAAGGAGGGAGAATGCCGGCAGCTGGAATTCTGGGCTGGAAAAGGAGCAAATATTAGAGACCTATTCTGCGCAACTCCAAAAGTCCTGAAACTTCATGGAACATCTTAAAATAAATAAAGAAAAATCCTCGCCAAAGATGAAGGCCAGGGGGCCCACACCCTTCTCACGAGGGTGGGGGGCGCGCCCCCTACCTCGTGGGCCCCTGGTGGCTCTCTGACGTCCATCTTCTCCTATATGAAGTATTTCGATGAGAAAAAAAAGAAAAAGGAACTTTTCAGGACAAGACTCCGCTGCCACGAGGCGGAACCTTGGCGGATCCAATCTAGAGCTCCGACAGAGCTGTTCTGCCGGGGAAACTTCCCTCCGGGAGGGGGAAATCATCACCATCGTCATCACCAACGCTCCTCTCATCGGGAGAGGGCAATCTCCATCAACATCTTCACCAGTACCATCTCATCTCCAAACCCTAGTTCATCTCTTGTATCCATTCTTGTCTCAAAGTCCGGGATTGGTGCTAGTAGGTTGCTAGTAGTGTTGATTACTCCTTGTAGTTGATGCTAGTTGGTTTATTTGGTGGAAGATCATATGTTCAGACCTATATGCATATTATTACCCCTCTGATTATGAACATTAATATGCTTTGTGAGTAATTACGTTCGTTCCTGAGGACAAGGGAGAAGTCTTGCTATGAGTAGTCATGTGAATTTGGTATTCGTTTGATATTTTGATAAGATGTATGTTGTCTAGCCTCTAGTGGTGTTATGTGAACATCGACTACATAACACTTCACCATTATTTGGGCCTAGAGGAAGGCATTGGGAAGTAATAAGTAGATGATGGGTTGCTAGAGTGACAGAAGCTTAAACCCTAGTTTATGCGTTGCTTCGTAAGGGGCTGATTTGGATCCACATGTTTCATGCTATGGTTAGGTTTACCTTAATACTTTTGTTGTAGTTGCGGATGCTTGCAATAGAGGTTAATCATAAGTGGGATGTTTGTTCAAGTAAGAACAGCACCCAAGCACCGGTCCACCCACATATCAAATTATCAAAGTATCAAACGCGAATCATATGAACGTGATGAAAACTAGCTTGACGATATTCCCATGTGTCCTCGGGAGCGCTTTTCCTATTATAAGAGTTTGTTCCGGCTTGTCCTTTGCTACAAAAGGATTGGGCCACCTTGCTGCACTTTATTTACTTTTGTTACTCGTTGCTCGTTACAATTCATCCTATCACAAAACTATCTGTTACTACTTATTTCAGTACTTGCAAAGAATACCTTGCTGAAAACCGCTTATGATTTCCTTCTGCTCCTCGTTGGCTTCGACACTCTTACTTATCTAAAGGACTACGATAGATCCCCTATACTTGTGGGTCATCAAGACTCTTTTCTGGCGCCGTTGCTGGGGAGTGTAGCGCCTTTGGTAAGGAAAAATTTATATAATGTGCTGAAATTTACTGTCACTTGTTACTATGGAAAGTAATTCTCTGAGGAGCTTGTTCGAGGTATCTTCACCCCGTCCAGTAGAGCAAAGAGTTGCTCCTCAACCTACTGAACCTATTGAAAATGAAACTCCTTCTGAATTTCCTTCGGGTATGATGGAAAAACTGCTAGCTAACCCTTTTACAGGAGATGGAACAAAGCATCCTGATGAGCACTTAATATATGTGGATGAAGTTTGTGGATTATTTAAGCTTGCAGGTATACCCGATGATGTTGCTAATAAGAAGGTCTTCCCTTTATCTTTGAAGGGAGACACATTGATATGGTATAGGCTATGTGATGACATGAGATTCTGGGACTATAAAAGATTGAAGCTAGAATTTCATTGAAAGTATTACCCTATGCATCTTGTTCATCGTGATCGCAATTATATATATAATTTCTGGCCTCGCAAAGGAGAAAGCATCGCTCAAGCTTGGGGGAGGCTTAAATCAATGTTATATTCATGCCCCAATCATGAGCTCTCAACAGAAATGATTATTCAAAATTTATATGCTCGTCTTTCTGAAAACAATCGCACCATGCTCGATACTTCTTGTGCTGGCTCTTTTATGATGAAGACTATTGAATTCAAATGGAATTTATTAGATAGAATTAAATGCAACTCTGAAGATTGGGACCTCGACGAAGGTAAGGAGTCAGGTATGACACCTAAGTTTGATTGTGTTAAATCTTTTATGGACACCGATATTTTCCGTAAGTTTAGCACTAAATATGGACTTGACTCTGAGATAGTAGCTTCTTTCTGTGAATCTTTTGGTACTTATGTTGATCTCCCTAAGGAGAAGTGGTTTAAATATCATCCTCCCATAGAAGTAAAAGTAGTTGCACCTATTAAAGTTGAAGAAAAGACTGTCACTTATAATGATCCTATTGTTTCTACTTCTTATATTGAGAAACCACCTTTCCCTGTTAGAATAAAGGATCATGCTAAAGCTTCAACTGTTGTTTGTAAAAGCAATATTAGAACTTATACACCTCCTGAGAAAGTTAAAGTAGAACCTAATATTGCTATTGTTAAAGATCTCTTGTCTGATAATATTGATGGACATGTTATTCAGTTCGAAGGTGAAACTGCTAGAATTGCTAAACCTTGTGATAAAGATAAACATAGACCTATGGTGGGCGTGCCTGTTATTTCTGTTAAAATAGGAGATCATTGTTATCATGGCTTATGTGATATGGGTGCTAGTGCTAGTGTAATACCTATTGAGTTATACGAAGAAATTAAGAATGAAATTGCACCTGTTGAGTTAGAAGATATTGATGTTACTATTAAACTTGCTAATAGAGATACTATTGCACCAATTGGAATTGTTAGAGATGTTGAAGTCTTGTGTGGGAAAACTAAATATCCTGCTGATTTTTTTGTTCTCGGTTCCCCACAAGATAGTTTTTGTCCCATTATATTTGGTAGACCCTTCTTAAATATTGTCAATGCTACCATAGATTGCATAAAGAATGTTGTTACTGTTGGCTTGGATGATATGGTTCATGAGTTTAATTTCTCTAAATTTAGTAATCAACATCGTGAGGAAGAATTACCTAGTAAGGATGAAATTATTGGTCTTGCTTCTATTGCCGTACCTCCTAGTGATCCTTTAGAACACTATTTGCTAGACCATGAAAATGATATGTTCATGAATGAAAGAAGGGAAATAGAAGAAGTATTCTTTAAACAGGAACCTATTCTGCAACATAATTTGCCTGTTGAAATTTTAGGGGATCCTCCTCCACCCAAAGGTGATCCCGTGTTTGAGCTTAAACCGTTGCCTGATAATCTTAAATATGCTTATCTTGATGAAAAGAAGATATATCCTATTATTATTAGTGCTAAACTTTCAGAGAATGAAGAAGAAAGATTATTGAAAACTTTGAAGAAGCACCGTGCTGCTATTGGATGTACTCTCGATGATCTTAAGGGCATTAGTCCCACTCTATGTCAACATAAAATAAATTTGGAAGCAGATGCCAAACCAGTTCGTGATCCTCAACGACGTCTGAATCCTAAAATGAAAGAAGTGGTAAGAAAAGAAATACTAAAGCTTCTGGAGGCAGGTATAATCTATCCCGTTGCTGATAGTGAGTGGGTAAGTCATGTCCATTGTGTCCCTAAGAAGGGAGGTATTACTATTGTTCCTAATGATAAAGATGAATTGGTTCCACAAAGAATTATCACAGGTTATAGGATGGTAATTGATTTCCGCAAATTAAATAAAGCTACTAAGAAAGATCATTACCCCTTACCTTTTATTGATCAAATGCTAGAAAGATTATGCAAACATACACACTATTGCTTTCTAGACGGTTATTCTGGTTTCTCTCAAATACCTGTGTCGGCTAGAGATCAATCAAAGACTACTTTTACATTGTAACACCCCGGATGTAACTTTCCATATTTG
Source organism: Triticum urartu (assembly GCF_056163025.1). Taxonomy (NCBI): domain Eukaryota; kingdom Viridiplantae; phylum Streptophyta; class Magnoliopsida; order Poales; family Poaceae; genus Triticum; species Triticum urartu. The sequence goes on from NC_141877.1 coordinate 15,006,398, forward strand.
TATCCAATTCTTGCCGTCTCCGGCGCTAAGTTATATTTATTTCTCAGGTTCGGGTCTTTGTCTCCGTGTGTTGTTTTCTTTTCCGTGCATCTCTTATCATGTCATCTCGTGCATTGCATTTGCATACATGTTCATCTCATGCATTCGAGCATTTTCCCCGTTGTCCGTTTTGCATTCCGGCGCTTCGTTCTCCTCCGGTGGCCATTTCTAGCTTTCTTTCGTGTGTGGGGATTAATCATTTCCGGATTGGACCGAGACTTGCCATGCGGCCTTGGTTTACTACCGGTAGACCGCCTGTCAAGTTTCGTATCATTTGGACTTCGTTTGATACTCCAACGGTTAACCGAGGGACCGAAAAGGCCTCGTGTGTGTTGCAGCCCAACACCCCTCAAATTTGGCCCAAAACCCACCAAACTCTGCTCCATGTCCTAGAGCGTTCGATCACGATCGCGTGGGCGAAAACCGCACCTCATTTGGACTCTCCTAGCTCCACTTATGCCTATTTAAACCCCCCCGTTTTCCGGATCTTCCCCTACCTCCGAACCCTAAAAAAATCCCCGCGCCGAGCCGGACACGTCCGACCCGGCCGGACAGATCGCGCCGCCGCCCCCGCACCAGTGGTTGGCCGCCACGTGGCGTCCCAGATCCACCGCCGCCGCCGGCCCGTTGGCCCGAGGCGGGCCCTCCCCGCGCCTCGCCGGGCCAGAGAGCTCGCGCCCGCGCGCCGCTCGTCTTCTCCGGCCCCGGGCGCCGGAGCTCGCCGCCGCCATCGCCCCGCCTCTCCGGCGCCGCCCCGCCGCCGCCTCTCCTCGCCCCCGCACCGCCGGCCCCGCCGCCTCCTCGCCGCGCCGCCGCGGGACGCCGCCCCCGCCGGCGCCGCCGACCGCCGCCGCCGCCCCGCCCTCCGGTCCCCTCGTCGCCGGCCGCTGCCTCCTTCCCCGTCGTTGCCGGTGAACAGTACCGCCGCCGCCTCGGTATCCGTGCCCGATCCAGATCTGGATCTGGGATATTTTGGTTGACTTTCTCCTCCCGAAACCCTAATTTTCGAGCAATCTTTAACTGCTTGTATCTCCGCAACCGTAGCTCCGTTTTGGGCGTATGATATAGAAAAATCTTCGTCTCGACATGTACATCATTTCATTCCATTGCATCATTTGCATTTGAGGTCATCTTGTTGCCCAAAATGCTGTTAGAAGGAGGCTTCGTGAGTTAAATTGCAGATCCGTTAGTTCATCATGCACTTTTGTCATTTTTGCCATGTTTAATTCGTGCGTGATATGCCTGTGCCCCTTTGGGATGAATTGTTAAGCATTTTGTCTTCTTTCCAGAGGTGCCACCCATGCATTTTTAGGATGTGTGTGTTGTCTTGTGCAAGCTTGCGAAGAGAGGTACCTGAGATTGCTGATTTCAGGGACTTAGTGATTTTCACTAAGTCTGGGATATTTTAGTTCGTGATGCTATATGTCCAGCTTGTTTCCTAGTGATCCGTGCCTCTTTTGAGGATGATCAGTAAGGGAGTTTTGATATTTATGTTATGCTCTATCCATCCATGTATTTGTTTGCATATGTGGAGTGCTCTAGGTTGACCCAATCAAGCTCAACTTTTGCTTCGTTGTTAATCTGGGCAGATCATCAACTTGTTTGCGATTTTGCCGATGCCACCGTTAGTGTTCCATGCATGCTATGCCTTTGTTCTTCCCATGTGTATCTAGAATATTGTGTCTTCTTTCTGGATATATGCTTGCCTTGCCATGACTTGCACCGTAGTGAGTGCATCGAGCTCGTTTACATGCCTTCGTGAGTTATAATTTCAGCATGTCTCGGTTTTCACCAAGTCTGAAAACTGATTGTGTTCGAGCTATGTTCGTGAGCTCGGTAGGGTATTTTGTGAACCCTTTTGGCCCCAGGTCACTTTGGGTGTTTTGTTAAGCTTGTTGAGTAGCTCCATGCCATGTTCTTACTTGTCATGTTCAGGTTTTGTATCATGTTGTTTTGCTGCTCCGAAGAGAGCATCGTGATCTGAAATTTCAGGCTAGTGTTAATTTCACTAAGTCTGGAATCTGTTTTGCTTATTCATTTTTGCCATGCTTGTTTGAACCTCTTAATGGATGAATTTGACTATGGCTCAGTGCTAGTGTTTTGTTAAGCATCTTGTGTACATCACTGCCATGTATTTTTTTTTCATGTTTGGTGGCTGTAGCATGTTCATTTCGTTGTGTTTAGATGCCTACTTGCTGTAAAACGCAGACCGGTGTCATATCTTAAAACGCTTGCCACTTCCAAACCGTAACTCCGATTCCAATGATCTTTATATCGTTTTCAAGCGATTTCATCCCCTCTATCCAGTGGCACCCTTGGAATTCCAAGTTGAGGCCAGGTTCATGCATTTCCTGTCATATCTTGCATTTTGCATCCCGCATCGCATCCCGCATAGCATATCATCATTTCATCATATTGCTTGGTCTTGCACGTGGTTGATTGTATCCTTGTTGCTCGTTTGTCTTGTTGGGTAGAGCCGGGAGACGAGTTCGCTACCGAGGAGCCCGTTGAGTTTGCTTGTGAGGATCCAGTCAGCTTTGACAACTGTGCAGGCAAGATGATCATACCCTCGAAATCACTACTATCTTTGCTATGCTAGTTTGCTCGCTCTTGCTATGCCAATGCTACGATGCCTAGCTTTTGCTTGTCAGCCTCCCAATTGCATGATTGAACCTCTAACCTACCATTGTCCTAGCAAACCGTTGATTGGCTATGTTACCGCTTTGCTCAGCCCCCTCTTATAGCGTTGCTAGTTGCAGGTGAAGATTAGAGCCGTTCCTATTGGAACATCTTTTATTTGCTTGTTGGGATATCACTATATTGCTATGTTATCTTAATGCATCTATATACTTGGTAAAGGGTGGAAGGCTCGGCCTCTCGCCTAGTGTTTTGTTCCACTCTTACCGCCCTAGTTTCCGTCATATCGGTGTTATGTTCCCGGATTATGCGTTCCTTACGCGGTTGGGTTATTATGGGAACCCCTTGATATTTCGCCTTGATTGAAGCTTTTCCAGCAATGCCCAACCTTGGTTTTACCATTTGCCACCTAGCCTTTTCTTTCCCTTGGGTTCTGCAGACTCAAAGGTCATCGTATTTTAGCCCCCCACGGGCCAGTGCTCCCTCTGAGTGTTGGTCCGAACTGAGCTGCCTGCGGGGCCACCTCGGGGAAACTTGAGGGTTGGTTTTACTCGTAGCTAGTCTCATCTGAGTGTGCCCTGAGAAAGAGATATGTGCAGCTCCTATCGGGATTTGTCGGCACATTCGGGCGGTGTTGCTGGTCTTGTTTTAACCTGTCGAATTGTCTTGTTGTACCGGGTTACCGAGTCTGATCGGTGTGTCTCGGGTGGAGGTCTTATCCTTCGTTGACCGTGAGAGCTTGTCATGGGCTAAGTTGGGACTCCCCTGCAGGGATTGAACTTTCGAAAGCCGTGCCCGCGGTTATGGGCAGATGGGAATTTGTTAATGTCCGGTTGTAGATAACTTAAACCTTAATTAATTAAAATGAATCAACTGAGTGTGTTGCCGTGATGGCCTCTTCTCGGCGGAGTTCGGGAAGTGGACACGGTGTTGGAGTAATGCTTGCGCAGGTTGTTCCCTCTAGTTTCTCGCTCGTGCTTGCCTCCTCTTCTCGCTCTCCTTTGCGAATAAGTTAGCCACCACATATGCTAGTCGCTTGCTGCAGCTCCACATATACTTGCCTTATCCTTCCTACAAGCTTAAATAGTTTTGATCGCGAGGGTGCGAGATTGCTGAGTCCTTGTGGCTCACAGATTATATAATTCCAGGTGCAGGTCCAGGTGATTCCGCTCCAGGTGACGAGTACGAGCTCAAGTGGGAGTTCGACGAGGACTCTCAGCGTTATTATGTTTCCTTTCCCGATGATCAGTAGTGGTTCCTAGTTGGGGTTATCGATTCAGGGCCTTGTCGCATGTAGGGGGTCTTTTCTACTTTGGCACCGTAGTCGGGCCATGAGTGATTTGAATGATGGATGTTATTTATGTACTTTGATGTGACGTGGCGAGTGTAAGCCAACTATGTATCTCCCCTTTATTATGTATTACATGGGATGTTTGTGATGATTTCCTACCTTGCGACATTGCTTTCAATGCGGTTATGTCTCTAAGTCGTGCCTCGACACGTGGGAGCTATAGCCGCATCGAGGGCGTTACAAGTTGGTAATCAGAGCCTTCCCCGACCTTAGGAGCCCCATTGCTTGATCGTATTAGCAGCCGAGTTGTGTCTAGAAAAATGTTTTGAGTCACTTAGGAATTATATATCGGAGAGTTAGGAACTCTTTTTACTTCCCAGTCTCCTCATCGCTCTGGTAAGGCATCCTGACGTAGAGTTTTGACTCTTCTCTTCTCAAATTTCACTAAATTTTTTTTAGGATCACGCGAGTATCTTGGTTTTGTTCCGATGGTTTTGTGACGAGAACATTGTTCTTGGTGCCTCCTGTCTTTAGGGGTTGTGGCAGTGTCCCGGGGAGTTGAGCTCCGAGGTGTTGTCGTCACAATTTTATCGTTGCAATTCTGGTATACTTGAGATTTGTGCGCGACATCGAAAATCTCTTTTATGCAGTTCGTTGGTGAGATAACCTCGACGCCACCCAGTACTGGGGCGGGAGTTCGGGAGTATCGCCATAACTTGTATAACGGATGCTTTTCGAGGGTTGAGATAGATGGTTTCCGAAGATTTCTTGGTTATGTGTTGAAGGATGGATACAGCTGGATGTAGGATTTGCTAGCTTGGGTGAGATATTATGCTTCCCCTGTATCCCCAACACCTGATTGCATAACCGGGAAAATTTCGGGAATTTCATAGGTGGGAATTCAAGTAGCCTTAGGATATCTTTCCGACAGATGTATGATATGAAATTGGGGTTCGACGTCTAGTGGTTCGCCTATTCACGGTCGATCTTACAGTGGTCTCGTTGTGTCTTAAAGAGTCCTTGGCTATGCTGACTCGGGGATGCTTCGTATGTCATGTGCACTGCCTTGTACATGATGGTGCTGTACGATCGAGCCCGTGTAGGTCCCACCACGAAAACTTCGGACGAAATTTCTATCATGTATTTGTTCCGGCTTATTCTGCAAGCCAACCCTTGGTTTTATTTTCAGTTGTGGCATTCGAGTTGCTCCGACGTCATATGTTGATTCCATTCCTCGTTGTTATACCCCTTCTACCTGATTCTTCGTGGCTTCGCAGTTTAGGAATATGTGACCACTTCAAGAGAAATGCATTCGTTCATTTTGTTCGGATGTGAAGATTATATGTTGCAATTTTTCATTCCGTTGGATTCAGCTTCAATATTTATCTGTCATGTGCTAATGGTGGTCAACCTCTTCAGGATGGCTCCTCCAACGCGCACGACTCCGAATCCTGATCCGCCACCGCCTCCACCTCCTCAAGAGGCATGGCAAGCTGTGATGGCCGCAACCAACGCAAACACTCAGCTGATCATGCAAATTCTCCAAGAGCGCAATCAAGGCAGCAACCAGGGTCACTTTGCTACACTCAACCAGTTCCTTGCTAACGGGCCAAAGACTTTCAGCAATTGTGTTGAGGCAACCGATGCTGACGATTGGCTTGTGGATCTGTGTAAGCATTTCGAGTGCAGTAACGTCAGGCCTGAGGACTTTGTGAAATTCGCTTCCTTCCAACTCAAAGATCAGGCTGCAGAGTGGTTCCAGCAGTACAAGGATTCCAGAGGTGGACGTGTTATCACTTGGGATGATTTCTGTCAAGATTTCCGCGCTCATCACATTCCGCAGAGCGTGGTTGAAAGCAAGCGTGAGGAATTCCGCAATCTGAAGCAAGGCTCTTTGTCTGTCTATGACTACAACAAGTTGTTCCAGAAGCTTGCCCGTTTTGCCAAGCAGGATGTTCCTGATGAGAAGAGCATGATCTATCAGTTCAGGGGTGGTCTTCGTGAAGAAATTCAGCTCGCTCTTGTCCTCTTTGAGCCGTTGAGATACGATGAGTTCTACAACATGGCACTGAAGCAAGAGGCTGCTCAGTTGAGGTGTGATGCTTCCAGGAAGCGAGTCAGAGATGTTACTCCTTCTTCCTCTACTCAAGTGGCCAAGCAGCAGAAGTATTGGCTTCCTCCTCCTCCGTTCCGTCAGCCTTATCAGCAGAAGAGCAAAGGTGGCAGTGGTTCTTCCCACCCACCCAACCCAGGCTTTCAGAACAAGTCTTCGTCTCAAGCTCCAAGACCGAGTGCTCCGTATCACCATCCGCTTTCAGAGGTCACGTGCAACAAGTGCCAACAGAAGGGTCACTATGCCAACAAGTGTTTCAACCAGAGGCGTCTTCCTCCTCCTCCTCCTGTGAGATCGGCAAGTACAGCTGTGGTCAAGCATATCCCTAAGCACGCCAAGGTCAATTTGATGAATGCAGCCCAGGCAGAGGACTCGTCAGATGTGATCATGGGTAACCTTCCTGTTAATGATATTCCTGCAAAAGTTCTTTTTGACTCTGGTGCATCGCATTCCTTCATGTCATTTCCATTTGCATCGGAGAACAATTTTAGCACTAAGGCATTACCTAGAGCTATGCAAGTCGTCTCTCCAGCTAAGCGACTGAGTTCCAGTATGGAGGTGCCGGATATTTCTATCTTGATGGGTGATTTCAAGTTTCTTGCTTCTCCAATGGTTCTTGGCAACTCTGATATTGATCTTATTCTCGGAATGGATTGGCTTTCTAAGCACAAGGCTCAGCTTGATTGTGCAGCCAGGCAGATTCAATTGACTCATTCGTCTGAGGAAGTAATTGTCCTTGCCGCTCGGGATAATACCATCCGTCTGTTTTCTCTCAATGAGAAGGGTGAACTGGATGCTATTTCGCAGATTCCGGTTGTTTGTGAGTATCAAGACGTTTTTCCAGAAGAACTCCCAGGGATGCCTCCAAACCGGCCGGTTGAATTTGTTATTGAACTTGAGCCCGGTACGGAACCTGTGTGCAAACGTCCCTACAAGCTCGGCCCCGAAGAGTTGAAGGAGTTGAAGAAACAACTCGATGAGCAAGAAAGATTGGGTCTCATCCGGCCTAGTACTTCTCCGTGGGGTTGTGGTGTTCTTTTTGTGAAGAAGAAGGATGGATCGAGTCGACTTTGTGTTGATTACCGTCCAGTGAACAAGAAGACCATCAAGAACAAATACCCACTTCCCAACATCAATGAGCTGTTCGAACAACTCAAGGGTGCTCAAGTATTCTCCAAGCTTGATCTCCGTATGGGTTATCACCAGATTCACATTCGTGAAGAAGATATTCCCAAGACAGCATTCAGAACAAGCTTTGGTTCATATGAATACACTGTCATGTCTTTTGGCCTCGCCAACGCTCCTCCGACGTTCTCTCGCATGATGAACTTCATCTTTAACGCCTACACCAATGACTTCGTTTTGGTCTATCTCGATGACATTCTGGTTTTCTCGAAGAACAAGAAAGATCATGCCAAGCATTTGCGTTTGGTTCTCGATAAGCTTAGGGAATATCAGTTCTATGCCAAGTTCTCCAAGTGTGAATTTTGGCTCGATGAGGTTCTTTATCTTGGCCATATCATCTCTGCCAAGGGCATTTCCGTGAATCCTGAGAAGGTGTCCGCAATTGTGAATTGGGAACCTCCTCAGAACGTGAAGCAACTCCGCAGTTTCCTCGGTCTCGCAAGCTATTGCAGAAGATTCGTCGAAAACTTTTCCAAGATCGCCAAGCCTCTCTCAAATCTTCTTCAGAAGCACGTCAAGTACGTTTGGTCTCCGGAGTGCGATATGGCTTTCAACACTTTGAAAGAGAAGTTGATCACTGCTCCAGTTCTGACTCCACCTGATGAATCCAAGCCGTACGAGGTCTTTTGTGATGCCTCTCTCCAAGGTCTTGGCGCAGTATTGATGCAAGAGAAGAAAGTTGTTGCTTATACCTCTCGCCAGTTGAAGCCTAATGAGAAGAACTACCCCACTCATGATCTCGAGTTGGCGGCAGTTGTGCATGCTCTTTTGACTTGGAGACATCTTCTATTGGGAAGAAAAGTGGACATTTTCACTGATCACAAGAGTCTCAAGTACATCTTCACTCAGCCTAATCTCAACCTAAGGCAAACTCGATGGGTCGAAATGATTCAAGAGTATAATCCGAGTATTGAGTATACTCCAGGCAAGGCCAATGTGATTGCTGACGCTTTGAGCAGAAAGGCCTATTGCAACAGTCTGATTCTCAAGCCTTATCAACCCGAGCTTTGTGAAGCTTTCCGCAAACTGAATCTGCAAGTTGTTCCTCAAGGTTTCCTCGCCAACCTTCAAGTCTCTCCTACCTTAGAAGACCAGATTCGCCAAGCACAGCTTCTTGACGCTATGGCGAAAAAGGTGAAGATTGGGATTGCCAAGAGTCAGTCCAAGTACAAGTGCTACCGACTTGATGACAAGGACACTCTCTTCTTCGAGGATCGTATTGTTGTGCCCAAAGGTGAACTTCGTAAAGTGATCATGAACGAGGCTCACAACTCTCTCCTCTCCATCCACCCTGGTAGTACGAAGATGTATCAGGATCTCAAGCAAGCTTATTGGTGGACTCGAATGAAGCGCGAGATCGCTCAATTCGTGAATGAATGTGATGTCTGCAGAAGGGTGAAGGCAGAACACCAAAGGCCAGCTGGTCTCCTCCAACCTCTTGCCATTCCAGAATGGAAGTTTGACCACATTGAAATGGACTTCGTGACTGGGTTTCCAAAGTCCAAGCGTGGCAATGTTGCTATATTTGTTGTCATCGACAAGCTCACCAAAGTGGCTCATTTTCTGCCTATCAAAGAGTCGATCACTGCAGCTCAATTGGCGGAACTCTATACCTCTCGCATTGTCTCTCTGCACGGTATTCCTCAAGTGATCTCTTCAGACCGTGGCAGTATCTTTACCTCGAAGTTTTGGGATTCTTTTCAGAAGGCCATGGGTACCAACATCCGCTTTAGCACAGCTTTCCATCCTCAAACGAGCGGTCAAGTCGAGCGTGTCAACCAGATTCTTGAAGATATGCTCAGGGCTTGTGTGATCTCCTTCGGCATGAAGTGGGAGGATTGTCTTCCTTATGCTGAATTCTCCTATAACAACAGTTTTCAAGCAAGTTCGGGCAAGGCCCCCTTTGAAATTTTGTATGGCAGGAAGTGCCGTACCCCTCTCAACTGGTCTGAAACCGGTGAACGTCAGCTGCTGGGTAATGACTTAATCACAGAAGCAGAAGAAATGTGCAAAGTCATTCGTGATAACCTCAAAGCAGCCCAATCCCGCCAGAAGAGCTACTATGATAGTAAGCACCGTGATTTGGCTTTCAGGATTGGAGATCATGTTTACCTCCGCGTCTCTCCTATGAAAGGTACTCGTCGCTTCGGTATCAAAGGGAAGCTTGCCCTAGATACGTGGGACCTTTCAAGATTGTCAGCAAGAGAGGCGACCTCGCCTATCAGCTTGAGCTTCCTTCAAACTTTGCCAATGTTCATGATGTGTTCCATGTCTCCCAACTCCGAAAGTGCTTCAAGACTCCTGACCGCACCGTCAACTTCGAGGACATTGAGCTCCAAGAAGATCTCTCCTATCGTGAGCACCCAGTTGCTATTCTTGAAGAGACTGAACGCAAGACTCGCAACAAGTCAATCAAATTTCTCAAAGTCAAGTGGTCTCACCATTCCGACCGTGAAGCTACCTGGGAACGCGAGGATCACCTCCGTTCTGAGTACCCGGAGTTCTTTCAGTCCTAAATCTCGGGACGAGATCTTTTCGTAGTGGTGGAGTGTTGTAACACCCCGGATGTAACTTTTCATATTTGTATCCAATTCTTGCCGTCTCCGGCGCTAAGTTATATTTATTTCTCGGGTTCGGGTCTTTGTCTCCGTGTGTTGTTTTCTTTTCCGTGCATCTCTTATCATGTCATCTCGTGCATTGCATTTGCATACATGTTCATCTCATGCATTCGAGCATTTTCCCCGTTGTCCGTTTTGCATTCCGGCGCTTCGTTCTCCTCCGGTGGCCATTTCTAGCTTTCTTTCGTGTGTGGGGATTAATCATTTCCGGATTGGACCGAGACTTGCCATGCGGCCTTGGTTTACTACCGGTAGACCGCCTGTCAAGTTTCGTATCATTTGGACTTCGTTTGATACTCCAACGGTTAACCGAGGGACCGAAAAGGCCTCGTGTGTGTTGCAGCCCAACACCCCTCAAATTTGGCCCAAAACCCACCAAACTCTGCTCCATGTCCTAGAGCGTTCGATCACGATCGCGTGGGCGAAAACCGCACCTCATTTGGACTCTCCTAGCTCCACTTATGCCTATTTAAACCCCCCCGTTTTCCGGATCTTCCCCTACCTCCGAACCCTAAAAAAATCCCCGCGCCGAGCCGGACACGTCCGACCCGGCCGGACAGATCGCGCCGCCGCCCCCGCACCAGTGGTTGGCCGCCACGTGGCGTCCCAGATCCACCGCCGCCGCCGGCCCGTTGGCCCGAGGCGGGCCCTCCCCGCGCCTCGCCGGGCCAGAGAGCTCGCGCCCGCGCGCCGCTCGTCTTCTCCGGCCCCGGGCGCCGGAGCTCGCCGCCGCCATCGCCCCGCCTCTCCGGCGCCGCCCCGCCGCCGCCTCTCCTCGCCCCCGCACCGCCGGCCCCGCCGCCTCCTCGCCGCGCCGCCGCGGGACGCCGCCCCCGCCGGCGCCGCCGACCGCCGCCGCCGCCCCGCCCTCCGGTCCCCTCGTCGCCGGCCGCTGCCTCCTTCCCCGTCGTTGCCGGTGAACAGTACCGCCGCCGCCTCGGTATCCGTGCCCGATCCAGATCTGGATCTGGGATATTTTGGTTGACTTTCTCCTCCCGAAACCCTAATTTTCGAGCAATCTTTAACTGCTTGTATCTCCGCAACCGTAGCTCCGTTTTGGGCGTATGATATAGAAAAATCTTCGTCTCGACATGTACATCATTTCATTCCATTGCATCATTTGCATTTGAGGTCATCTTGTTGCCCAAAATGCTGTTAGAAGGAGGCTTCGTGAGTTAAATTGCAGATCCGTTAGTTCATCATGCACTTTTGTCATTTTTGCCATGTTTAATTCGTGCGTGATATGCCTGTGCCCCTTTGGGATGAATTGTTAAGCATTTTGTCTTCTTTCCAGAGGTGCCACCCATGCATTTTTAGGATGTGTGTGTTGTCTTGTGCAAGCTTGCGAAGAGAGGTACCTGAGATTGCTGATTTCAGGGACTTAGTGATTTTCACTAAGTCTGGGATATTTTAGTTCGTGATGCTATATGTCCAGCTTGTTTCCTAGTGATCCGTGCCTCTTTTGAGGATGATCAGTAAGGGAGTTTTGATATTTATGTTATGCTCTATCCATCCATGTATTTGTTTGCATATGTGGAGTGCTCTAGGTTGACCCAATCAAGCTCAACTTTTGCTTCGTTGTTAATCTGGGCAGATCATCAACTTGTTTGCGATTTTGCCGATGCCACCGTTAGTGTTCCATGCATGCTATGCCTTTGTTCTTCCCATGTGTATCTAGAATATTGTGTATTCTTTCTGGATATATGCTTGCCTTGCCATGACTTGCACCGTAGTGAGTGCATCGAGCTCGTTTACATGCCTTCGTGAGTTATAATTTCAGCATGTCTCGGTTTTCACCAAGTCTGAAAACTGATTGTGTTCGAGCTATGTTCGTGAGCTCGGTAGGGTATTTTGTGAACCCTTTTGGCCCCAGGTCACTTTGGGTGTTTTGTTAAGCTTGTTGAGTAGCTCCATGCCATGTTCTTACTTGTCATGTTCAGGTTTTGTATCATGTTGTTTTGCTGCTCCGAAGAGAGCATCGTGATCTGAAATTTCAGGCTAGTGTTAATTTCACTAAGTCTGGAATCTGTTTTGCTTATTCATTTTTGCCATGCTTGTTTGAACCTCTTAATGGATGAATTTGACTATGGCTCAGTGCTAGTGTTTTGTTAAGCATCTTGTGTACATCACTGCCATGTATTTTTTTTTCATGTTTGGTGGCTGTAGCATGTTCATTTCGTTGTGTTTAGATGCCTACTTACTGTAAAACGCAGACCGGTGTCATATCTTAAAACGCTTGCCACTTCCAAACCGTAACTCCGATTCCAATGATCTTTATATCGTTTTCAAGCGATTTCATCCCCTCTATCCAGTGGCACCCTTGGAATTCCAAGTTGAGGCCAGGTTCATGCATTTCCTGTCATATCTTGCATTTTGCATCCCGCATCGCATCCCGCATAGCATATCATCATTTCATCATATTGCTTGGTCTTGCACGTGGTTGATTGTATCCTTGTTGCTCGTTTGTCTTGTTGGGTAGAGCCGGGAGACGAGTTCGCTACCGAGGAGCCCGTTGAGTTTGCTTGTGAGGATCCAGTCAGCTTTGACAACTGTGCAGGCAAGATGATCATACCCTCGAAATCACTACTATCTTTGCTATGCTAGTTTGCTCGCTCTTGCTATGCCAATGCTACGATGCCTAGCTTTTGCTTGTCAGCCTCCCAATTGCATGATTGAACCTCTAACCTACCATTGTCCTAGCAAACCGTTGATTGGCTATGTTACCGCTTTGCTCAGCCCCCTCTTATAGCGTTGCTAGTTGCAGGTGAAGATTAGAGCCGTTCCTATTGGAACATCTTTTATTTGCTTGTTGGGATATCACTATATTGCTATGTTATCTTAATGCATCTATATACTTGGTAAAGGGTGGAAGGCTCGGCCTCTCGCCTAGTGTTTTGTTCCACTCTTACCGCCCTAGTTTCCGTCATATCGGTGTTATGTTCCCGGATTATGCGTTCCTTACGCGGTTGGGTTATTATGGGAACCCCTTGATATTTCGCCTTGATTGAAGCTTTTCCAGCAATGCCCAACCTTGGTTTTACCATTTGCCACCTAGCCTTTTCTTTCCCTTGGGTTCTGCAGACTCAAAGGTCATCGTATTTTAGCCCCCCACGGGCCAGTGCTCCCTCTGAGTGTTGGTCCGAACTGAGCTGCCTGCGGGGCCACCTCGGGGAAACTTGAGGGTTGGTTTTACTCGTAGCTAGTCTCATCTGAGTGTGCCCTGAGAAAGAGATATGTGCAGCTCCTATCGGGATTTGTCGGCACATTCGGGCGGTGTTGCTGGTCTTGTTTTAACCTGTCGAATTGTCTTGTTGTACCGGGTTACCGAGTCTGATCGGTGTGTCTCGGGTGGAGGTCTTATCCTTCGTTGACCGTGAGAGCTTGTCATGGGCTAAGTTGGGACTCCCCTGCAGGGATTGAACTTTCGAAAGCCGTGCCCGCGGTTATGGGCAGATGGGAATTTGTTAATGTCCGGTTGTAGATAACTTAAACCTTAATTAATTAAAATGAATCAACTGAGTGTGTTGCCGTGATGGCCTCTTCTCGGCGGAGTCCGGGAAGTGGACACGGTGTTGGAGTAATGCTTGCGCAGGTTGTTCCCTCTAGTTTCTCTCTCGTGCTTGCCTCCTCTTCTCGCTCTCCTTTGCGAATAAGTTAGCCACCACATATGCTAGTCGCTTGCTGCAGCTCCACATATACTTGCCTTATCCTTCCTACAAGCTTAAATAGTTTTGATCGCGAGGGTGCGAGATTGCTGAGTCCCTGTGGCTCACAGATTATATAATTCCAGGTGCAGGTCCAGGTGATTCCGCTCCAGGTGACGAGTACGAGCTCAAGTGGGAGTTCAACGAGGACTCTCAGCGTTATTATGTTTCTTTTCTCGATGATCAGTAGTGGTGCCTAGTTGGGGTTATCGATTCAGGGCCTTGTCGCATGTAGGGGGTCTTTTCTACTTTGGCACCGTAGTCGGGCCATGAGTGATTTGAATGATGGATGTTATTTATGTACTTTGATGTGACGTGGCGAGTGTAAGCCAACTATGTATCTCCCCTTTATTATGTATTACATGGGATGTTTGTGATGATTTCCTACCTTGCGACATTGCTTTCAATGCGGTTATGTCTCTAAGTCGTGCCTCGACACGTGGGAGCTATAGCCGCATCGAGGGCGTTACATACATGCCCTTTTGGTACTTTTGCTTATAGACGTATGCCTTTTGGTTTATGTAATGCACCTGCTACCTTTCAAAGATGCATGTTGGCTATATTCTCTGACTTTTGTGAAAAGATTTGTGAGGTTTTCATGGACGACTTTTCCGTCTATGGTTCCTCTTTTGATGATTGCTTGAGCAATCTTGATTGAGTTTTGCAGAGATGTGAAGAAACTAATCTTGTCTTGAATTGGGAAAAGTGCCACTTTATGGTTAATGAAGGTATTGTCCTGGGGCACAAAGTTTCTGAAAGAGGTATTGAAGTTGATAAAGCCAAGGTTGATGCTATTGAAAGGATGCCATGCCCCAAGGACATCAAAGGTATAAGAAGTTTCCTTGGTCACGCTGGATTTTATAGGAGGTTCATTAAGGAATTCTCAAAAATTTCTCGGCCTCTGACTAATTTATTGCAAAAAGATATACCATTTGTCTTTGATGATGATTGTGTAGAAGCATTTCAAATACTTAAAAAAGCATTAGTCACTGCACCTATTGTTCAGCCACCTGATTGGAACCTACCCTTTGAAATTATGTGTGATGCTAGTGATTATGCTGTAGGTGCTGTTCTAGGGCAAAGAGTTGATAAGAAATTAAATGTTATTCATTATGCTAGTAAGACTCTAGACAATGCTCAAAGAAATTATGCTACTACTGAAAAGGAGCTTTTAGCAGTTGTATTTGCTTGTGATAAGTTCAGATCTTATATTGTTGATTCTAAAGTAACTATTCAAACTGATCATGCTGCTATTAAATATCTTATGGAAAAGAAAGATGCTAAACCTAGACTTATTAGATAGGTTCTCTTGCTACAAGAATTTGATTTGCATATTGTTGATAGAAAGGGAGCTGAGAACCCCGTTGCAGACAACTTGTCTAGGTTAGAAAATATTCTTGATGACCCACTACCTATTAATGATAGCTTTCCTGATGAACAATTAAATGTTATAAGTACTTCTCGTAGTACTCCATGGTATGATGATTATGCTAATTATATTGTTGCTAAGTTTATACCACGTAGCTTCACATACCAGCAAAAGAAAAAGTTTTTCTATGATTTAAGACATTACTTTTGGGATGACCCACATCTTTATAAGGAAGGAGTAGATGGTGTTATTAGACGTTGTGTACCTGAGCATGAATAGGAACATATCCTACGCAAGTGTCATTCCGAGGCTTATGGAGGACACCACACTGGAGATAGAACTGCACATAAGGTATTGCAATCTGGTTTTTATTGGCCTACTCTCTTCAAGGATGCCCGTAAGTTTGTCTTGTCTTGTGATGAATGTCAAAGAATTGGTAATATTAGTAGACGTCAAGAAATGCCTATGAATTATTCTCTTGTTATTGAACCATTTGATGTTTGGGGCTTTGATTATATGGGACCTTTTCCTGCCTCTAATGGATATACACATATTTTAGTTGCTGTTGATTACGTTACTAAGTGGGTAGAAGCTATTCCAACTAGTAGTCATGATCACAACACTTCTATTAAAATGCTTAAAGAAGTTATTTTCCCGAGGTTTGGAGTCCCTGGATATTTAATGACTGATGGTGGTTCACACTTTATTCATGGTGCTTTCCATAAAATGCTTGCTAAGTATGATGTTAATCATAGAATTGCATCTCCTTATCACCCAAAGTCTAGTGGTCAAGTAGAGTTGAGCAATAGAGAGCTCAAATTAATTTTGCAAAAGACTGTTAATATGTCTAGAAAGAATTGGTCCAAGAAACTTGATGATGCATTATGGGCTTATAGAACTGCATACAAAAATCCTATGGGTATGTCTCCGTATAAAATGGTTTATGGAAAAACATGTCACTTACCTCTCGAACTAGAACATAAGGCATATTGGGCTATTAAAGAGCTTAACTATGATTTTAAACTTGCCGGTGAGAAGACGTTATTTGATATTAGCTCACTTGATGAATGGAGAACCCAAGCTTATGAAAATGCCAAGTTGTTTAAAGAAAAAGTTAAAAGATGGCATGACAAAAGGATACAAAAGCGTGAGTTTAATGTAGGTGATTATGTATTGCTATACAACTCTCGTTTAAGATTTTTTGCAGGAAAACTTCTCTCTAAATGGGAAGGCCCCTATGTTATCGAAGAGGTCTATCATTCCGGTGCCATAAAAATCAACAACTTCGAGGGCACAAGTCCGAAAGTGGTAAACGGTCAAAGAATCAAACATTATATCTCAGGTAATCCCATAAATGTTGAAACCAATATTATTGAAACTGTAACCCCGGAGGAATACATAAGGGACACTTTCCGGAACGTTCCAGACTCCGAAAAGGAATAGGTATGTGGTACGGTAAGTAAACCGACTCCAAAACAATTTTTAAGGCAATATTTCTCCGTTTTGGAATATTTAGAAAAATAGAAAAATAAGTAGCAGTCCGGGAAGGACACGAGGGCCCCACGAGGGTGGTGGGCGTGCCCCCTACCTCGTGAGCACCTCATGTGCCTTCCGGACTCCGTTTTCTTGCACGATACATATTTTGGTCGGTAAAAATTCATTATATAACCTCCCAAAGGTTTTGACTCCCGTCTCACGCAAACCTCCTCTGTTCTTGTTTCGAGCTGTGTTCTGTCAGGGTTTTCCAGGCTAGGCATCATGTCGTCTCCCTCCTCCAACAATGGTGACAACGATGCTTGGCTAATGAAGATAGATCTGAAGAGGGAAGAACCCACGAGGGTCAACAAGAATGAAAGGATCAAGAAGGCCACGGAGGATCAAGCTCCAGCAGCAAAAGACACCCTCCAACTTGATCATAACCTTCTTACCCCAACTGAGATCGAAGCTTTCAACATGATTGAGTTAGCTCGTATACAAAACAAGTATCTCACAGAAGAAAATATTTTGTTGAAGGAGCATATTGTTGCACTCAAGGGCATTATTCGCAAGCTGGAGGACCTCTTACGCTTGATGTGCGATTATCCGTCACCTCCACCTTCTTCACCGACAACCAAGGAGATATAATCACATGGGTATGGGCACTCCCCTTGGCAACTGCCAAGCTTGGGGGATGTTGAGGATAAAACCGCCCAGGAGGGGCCGGTTCACCCTCACCTATGCTGAAGCCCAAGGAAACCCAGAAGATGGCGCTTTACGGATAAGGCTTAGAGGCCCAGAACCCGCAAGCGATTTAGGGCCCATGGTAGTAAACCGCCATGATTGTATAAACTAATATTGTCAGATAGGAAAGAGGATACCGAGGCGGACACTTGTATGAGCCAGCCTCGGGACTCTGTAGACCGGCCGGGTCCTCCTGAGTATATAAAGGGGTGACTCGATGGCGGTTCAAGGGACAACAACTCGAGAGCCAGACAAAGCGGATTCGCTCCCTGGCCTTCGAAACCCTAGCAATACCAATCACAACTAGACGTAGGCTTTTACCTTCATCGAAGGGGCCGAACTAGTATAAACTCCCGTGTCCCCTTGTCCGGTTTAACCCCTTCAAGCTAACCCGTAGCGATGGCTCTGCGACTAAGTCCTTTCATGAGGACACCTACCATGACAATTCCATGATAGTTGGCGCCCACCGTGGGGCTATCGCACGGTGGTTTTGAGTTCTTGAAGGGCAGCTTCGATGGACTCAAGGGATATGCCATGGGCCGGACGACGAAGAGTCACCGTGGAAAGCTCTACATCGACAACGCAGGATGGGGTCCCGAGGCCGATTCAATCGAATATGGGTACCGGGTCCCCTTTGGTGGGATTCACGTCTTCATCGGCAAGATCGGCGAACCGGCCCCCGAGCCGGACATCTGCACCGACATCATCGAAACGGCTCGACGTGCAAGTTCTTCACCGGTTCAGCCTGAGGCAAGGCATGTTTTCGTAGGTGTCGTCCATGGATCGGGGTACGAGGAGGGACCGGTCTCCGATGGAGAAACCGTAGTCCGCAGTGGTGACGAGTCTTCTGGAGAAACCAAATCGCTTTACCAGTTGCAGGATGGCTGGATTGATGGAGGATCCGAGGGCAACAGTATTCTGGATTCCCCCGGTCTGCCAAACCGGGCCGCCATCTTCATGGCCGGCACATGATCGGCGCCTCATTCATCTACCCCCGCAGCAGTGCTCTCCGGTTCAACGACGGCCACACCAGTAGGGGCAGGAAGCTCGGCGCTGCCTCCGGCCCAAGTCTTGTCTGATTTGTTCGACGCTCTAGCAGCACTGATGTCCGCGGAGGTAGATGCAGCAGCCAGGAATCAACACGATGTGGAGATTCTAAAGGTGAAAGATCAGATAGCCCAGGCTAAAGCGGACCTGGCAGCAGAGAACGCCAGGATGGCTACAGAGCGGGCCGAGTTGGAAGCACAGGCTTATCGGATTAGACTGGATCAGAATGCTTCGGAAGAGGTCGTGAGAAGAAGGTACCGATCACGTCTCCCATCGGTTTATGAGCCGCAGAATCTTTTGAACACGCCAGGTGCAGGAGCTGGTAACCAACCCACGCTAAACCGGGCGGGGGCGCCGGGAGCAGGAGTGCCGGTTCAGCCGTGCGCAACAGACCTGCCTCGCCAGAACAATGTTGTACCATCAACGCCGCCCGGGCATTATTCCAACCCATTGGATAATATTGTGGCCGCCGCTTCACGTCTGGCGGCCCTCCCAACCGACGACGAGTCACCAGTTGTAGTGGAAGCGCGTCGGGCCAGGGATCTCCTTCAGACATCACTAAATCAACAGCAAGTGTATTCACACAGCCGTGAGAGGATTCATTCCACTCCCCGTCCAAGCCGGAGTTATAGCAGACATGTGAAAGACGAACCGGCCGTGTCCAGTAGCGCACACCACCAAAATTCTTCACGGGGGAACAACCCGGCCGGGGGAGGTGCTATTGCGCAAGATGTTGTGGACCACGGCCGCGCACGACGAGAGGCCGAGTTGTCAGCTCGACACAAAGCACGGCAACATACTCCGGTTCACCCCACTGCCTCCGTGGAGCCAGGGGTGATGTTCAGTTCCCTAGGGGTACCATGTTTAACTCCTGCATTGCGTAATGTGCGATTGCCCAAGGATTTCAAGGGACCTCGTAAGGTACCAAATTACACCGCCGATTTGCAGCCAGAGGCGTGGGTGGAGAGCTATGAGATGGCAATGGAGATGTTAGATGTGGATGAGGTGGTGTGTGCTAAATATTTCACCATGATGTTGGAAGGAACAACTCGCACTTGGTTGAAGAGCTTGCCGACCAACTCTATTGGTTCATGGGACGAATTAAAGCACTGGTTTATCCAGAACTTCAAGGATACGTGTAAGCAGCCGATGTCAATTGTAGATCTGGCCGCTTGTGTCCAAGAGGAAGGAGAGTCCACGACCCATTGGGTCAAACGGGTCTCGGCAATTTTGCATTCATCAGATCGTATCAATGCAGACACCGCAGTGTTAACGTTAGAGGGCAATTGCCATTTCAAGCCGTTGAAACAGAAGTTGGGGAGGCTCAAACGTCACTGCAACGACATGTCAACACTCATGGCCGCTTTGGTTAAGTATGCCGATTCAGATAATACCAAGGATCCGGATTCAGAGGAGGACAAACCGGAGAAGGAAAGAAGAACGGCGGTGCAAAAGGGCAGCACCACAACCAAGGAGGCCATGGGAATAATGGTAAGCGTAAAGCGGATAGTTCAGATTTGGTGGCTAACACAAATATGCAGCGTCGCAAAGGTAAACCACCCCAGCGCGGTGGAGGGATGAATCTGGAGCGTTTGTTAAACCAACCCTGCCCGAAGCATGGAACCAAGGAGGCCCCTTCCACACATCTTTGGAAGGATTGTCATATAATGAGGGAGTTCAAAAATTCTGATCTATACCGGTATGATCAGGATCCGCCGGGCGGTTCGGGCCCAGGTTTCCATGGGGGCGGCGGTTCAAGCTTTGGATTTCAGAACAATCAGGGCCATCAGAACAACCATGGTAATAACCAACAGAATAACCAAGGGAATCAGCAACAGTCAGGTTACCAGAGTCACCCCAAGCAGTTAAACAGTGGACAATATCATGTGTTCACTACTAGCCTGTGCAAGTGGGATCAGAAACTTCACAAGAGGGCAGTCAATACTGTTGAACCGGCCGTACCACGTTATCTACGATGGTCGGAGCAGCCCATTGTGTGGAGCAGAGAGGATCACCCGCCCCGGGTTGACAATCCGGGTCAACTAGCCTTGGTGGTAGCACCTCAGGTGGGGGGCTATAAGTTTACCAAGGTTCTGATGGATGGAGGGAGCAGTATCAACATCCTGTACTATGAGACTTTCCGTCGCATGGGGTTGACAGATAAGAATCTTAAACCGTCAAACACTATTTTTCATGGTGTAGTACCAGGTAAATTGGCATACCCTGTTGGAAAGATTGCTTTGGAAGTCATGTTTGGAGATGAGCATGATTCCAGGTCTGAGACTTTGACCTTTGAGGTGGTGAAAATCTAGAGTCCATATCACGCGCTATTTGGACGGCCGGCTTACGCGAAATTCATGGCGAGACCCTGTTATGTCTATTTACAGCTCAAAATGCCGGGCTATAAGGGGACGATCACAGTACATGGGAGTCGAAAGATTGCTTTGGATTGCGAGGAAGGTGAAGCGGCCTATGCTGAATTGGTTTGTGCTACAGAGGAGCTGAAATTCTATAAGGACAATGTTGATACGGCGGACATGACCCCTCTGAAGAAACCTACAACTGAGCATGACCTGGCCCTGACGTTCAAACCGGCTAATGAGACTAAACTCGTTGACTTCGTCCCTGGTGATTCATCCAAGCAGTTTAGTATCAGTGCCAATCTGGATCCGAAATAGGAAAGCGCGCTCATCGAGTTCATCCGTGAGAACCGGGACATCTTTGCATGGAAACCTTCTGACATGCCAGGTGTACCGAGGGAACTCGCTGAGCACACTCTCAATATTGATCCTAAGTTTAAACCGGTCAAGAAGTACCTTCGCCGTTTTAACAAAGAAATACGCAAGGCCATCGGCGAAGAGGTAGCCCGGCTACTGGCAGCTGGGTTTATTGTCGAAGTGTTTCATCCCAAATGGTTGGCTAATCCGGTGCTTGTTCTTAAGAAAAATGGCACTTGGCGTATGTGTGTGGACTACACTGATTTGAATAAAGCTTGCCCGGCAGATCCTTTCGCTCTCCCGCGTATTGATCAGATCATTGATGCAACGGCGGGTTGTGAGCGCCTGAGTTTCCTGGATGCTTATTCAGGTTATCATTAGATTAAAATGGCAGTTAAGGACCAGGAGAAGACAGCCTTCATCACTCCCTTTGGAGCCTTCTGCTATGTTTCTATGCCCTTTGGGCTCAAGAGTGCCCAAGCAACCTACTAGCATTGTGTGCAAAATTGTCTTCACAAGCAGATCAGGCGTAATGTTCTTGATAAATGATATTGTGGTGAAATCCAGGAAGCAGGAAACCTTGATAAATGATCTCAAGGAGACGTTCGACAATCTTCGGGTTTACAAAATGATGCTCAACCCGGACAAATGCGTTTTTGGTGTTCCGGCAGGCAAACTCTTGGGCTTTCTTGTGTCCAACAGAGGTATTGAGGCAAATCCGGAAAAAATCAAAGCAATCACATCCTTGGCTAAACCGGCGTGTATCAATGATGTTCAGCGTCTGGCGGGCCGGATTGCAGCCCTCAGCCGGTTTATCAGCCGTTTGGGAGAGAAGGCAATTCCCCTGTATCAGATGTTGAAGAAGACAGATAAATTCGTCAGGAGTGACGCCGCCAATGCGGCATTTGAGGAATTGAAGCGGCAGCTGGCTGAACCGCCAGTCCTCGCTGCTCCAATTGATAATGAGCCTCTATTGTTGTACATGGCTGCCAATGCCCGAGCGGTCAGTGTGGCGATTGTGGTTGAGCGTAAGTAGGCTGGAAAAGAATATCCGGTTCAACGACCAGTTTATTATATCAGTGAGGTACTGATCAAATCAAAGCAAAGATATCCGCATTGGCAGAAGCTAGTGTATGGAGTTTTTATGGCAAGTAGGAAACTCAAGCAATACTTTCAAGACCATCCTATCACAGTGGTTAGTTCTGCTCCCTTGGGCGATATAATCCAGAATAGAGAAGCAACTGGCCGGGTTGCGAAGTGGGCGATTAAGCTTGGTCCCCATGGTTTGAAGTATACGCCCCGAACAGCCATCAAATCTCAGGCGCTTGTTGACTTCATCAATGATTGGACCGAGTTACAGGCACCAGATGACAAACCGATAATACATACTGGACCATTCACTTTGATGGATCCAGGCAGTTGGAAGGTTCGGGGGCTGGGGTTGTCCTCACTTCCCCTCGAGGAGATAAGATTTGTTATGTTCTTCGCTTAATGTTTCCTTGTACTAACAATGCAGCGGAGTACGAGGCCTTACTCCACGGCCTTCGTGTAGCTAAGGAAATGAACTTAAGCCGGCTTCGATGCTTTGGAGATTCTGATCTGGTGGCTCAGCAAGTTTCTGGTACTTGGGATTCTAAGGACCCACTCATGGCGGCTTATAGGCGCGAGGTGGATATTGTAGCAGGTCACTTTAAGGGTTATCAGGTGGAACACATCGACCGGCGCAAGAATGAGGCAGCAGATGCTCTAAGCCGGCTGGGATCTCAGCGTAAGCCGGTACCACCCAATACCTTTCTAGATATCTTGCATAACCCATCTGTAAAGTTGCCTACATAGGAGGATTTAGCTGTTCCTGATCCGGAGGCCCAGTTGGTAGCCGTTTTACATGCCACTCCGGATTGGACGGTTCCATATTTGGCGTATCTGAACCGGGGCGAATTACCAGAAGACGAACTTTTCGCCAGACAGATAGTCCGGCGGTCCAAGTCTATGGTTGTTCACAATGGCGAGTTGCACCGTTCTAGCGTTTCAGGCGTATTCCAACGTTGTGTTTCTCCTGAAGAAGGACAAGAGATTCTACGTGAAATCCATGAAGGGGATTGCAGTCACCATGCCGGTTCAAAGTCCTTGGTTGCTAAAGCTTTCCGACACGGGTTCTACTGGTTGACAGCTCATTCTGATGCGGGAGACTTGGTAAAGCGGTGTGACGCTTGTCAGAAATTTTCACGTCGAGCTCATGTTCCGGCTCAAGAGTTACGCATGATTCCCATCACTTGGACGTTTGCTACTTGGGGGCTTGATATGGTTGGACCCTTTAAGCGCTCCAAGGACAAGAAGACCCACCTGTTGGTGGCGGTTGACAAGTTCACCAAATGGGTTGAAGCGGAGCCCATTAGTAAATGTGATGCAGCCACGGCGGTTCAATTTCTCAAAAGATTATTTTCCGTTTTGGCTTTCCACATAGCATCATCACAGATAATGGTACGAACCTTTCTAACGGTGAGATGGAGGAGTTTTGCCAACCAGAGCACATTCGGCTTGATGTAGCGTCCGTGGCTCACCCCCAGTCTAATGGTCAAGCTGAGAGGGTGAATCAAGAAATCCCGAAGGGTATCAAGCCTCGGCTTATGGTCCCTTTGAAGCGGACGCCGGGTTGTTGGGTGGAATAATTACCATCTGTGTTATGGAGTATAAATACCACCCCAAACCGATCTACGGGATATACGCCTTTTTTCTTGGTCTATGGGGCTGAGGCTATCCTCCCAAGTGATATTCGTCACGACTCGCCCCAGGTTGCGAATTATGTTGAAGCGGACAACGAGCAAGCACGCCAAGAGGCGCTGGACCTGTTAGATGAGAAATGAGACGTGGCTTTGGCGCGGTCGGCGGTTTATCAAAAAGACCTGCGGCGTTATCACAGCCGCCGGGTTAAGACAAGAACCTTTCAAGAAGGCGATTTGGTACTTCGGCTCATTCAAGACCAGACTGATATGCACAAATTATCCCCACCTTGGGAAGGGCCCTTTGTGGTCAGCAAAAATCTGCACAACGGATCATACTACCTCATTGACGTTCGAGAAGACTCACGTAGCTCTGAGGAGGAGACCCAGCGGCCATGGAACATAGCTCGGCCTTATTACACTTGAAGCCACAGGCTTTTCGTATGTACATATTTCAACAATGTATATATTATGATCAATATAATAAACCGGCATCCTTGCTATCAAGCAGGGTCTCCGCCGTTTTTTCTTTAAATATCTGTTTACTTGGGGGCTTCAGCTAATAAAGCGAAGTACTACCTGTTAGCCTGGCTACCATGCCACCATCTAGCTTGGGAGCTTCACACCCAAGGGGCCAAAGAGAGTTTGATTGCGTAAAGCATGACTCAAACATAGGCACCCATTGAGCACAACTCACAAAGTTACTTGGTGGCTCTTTGTGTCAAATACCAAAGAGTTTGAAAGGACCCTTGTAGCTGGGTATCGACCCACGGCTTGGAAGCCTGGTGTATTCACCTAAAACCCCGGGTTAACCTGCCTTCATCAAGTAAGCCACTCCTATCCAGGTAATCCTGGCATGACCCGTCGAACGTTTGACAGTTACTCTCATTGAGACCCTGAACTTGTCAAAATTAAAACGATGATTGGTTAGTTGGAGGGCCATCTTAAAAGGCTTCGTCAAAATGGTTTAACTCAGTGGCCTGGCAGCCCATGAAAAGCCTCGATTTGGGCCTGGCAGCCCTTGAAAAGCCTTGACCATAGTTTTTGTTTGCTTCTTGCCAAGTTTTGTTTTTCGTAAGGTTTATGTTAAACCGGTGTTTTTTAACCCGGTATGGCTTACGGATCTTCTGTTAAAGCATACAATTAAAGGTAACCCAACATCCTTCAAAACCGGTCTAGCTTTGACACCTTGTCTCCAGCAATCGGCCGGTGTTCATCACAACCCGGTTCTATATCATATATATACCAGCATGGTATGGTGGAAGTTGGGTTTTCACCCTTCTTCAAATCACAATTGGTAAACCAACATCAATGTTTTGTATCACAGGTATGATTTATTATTGCTGCAACCATAGTTGCTTACCAAGTTGTGTTGGGTATTTTGACCCGTCCGGTGGTAAACCGCCTGGACAGATTTTCCTTATGCAGACACAGGGATTGCATAATATTGTAAAAATACACAAGCCAATACCGAAATTATCATGACGAATCAACGCAAAGTGTATCCCAGTGCACGATGGCAACGGATTAAAGTATTTTCACTAGCCTATTACAAGGCGCTTGAAGGCCCAAAGTATGGTGTTTCCAGCAGAACAAGGTTTATGGAGCATCACTTTGATTGCCAGATCAAGTCTCATTACCATGTTGATGCGAAGTTGATGGGTCATCTGGCGTCGGATCAGCCTCCTCCTCCCCACCTAGCGGCTGGAAGTTTGTGGTGGTCCAGTCAATCCGGGTTAAGGCCTGAAAGATAGCTTCTTCACTGATAAGTTCTGACGGATCAATGTCAGGGGCATAAGTGTGCTTACGGAATCCCGGAATAAGATTTTGCGCCTCTGGGATGACAGTGTTAACCCGTTTGTTGTTGGCATCATAATAAGACCGGTGAATAGTCAAGTTAGCATCTTCTGCCAGCTGACTCGCCAGAGGACGCATTTCCCTTGTCACTCTTTTAAGGGCTTCATCATCAAAATCTGCCATGTTTTCTTGTGTGCTTGGAAAGCCTTTGGCAAGGTCCACCGGATCCAAGTCAGCTATCCACGCTTTGGCTCGGGTAAGTGCCAACAAAGCGCCAGCCCTGGCAGCAGATCGCTTTACCTCTTCTATCTGTGCTGGTGCCATGGATAGCCTTGCCAGAGTGTCCTTGGTCAGTGTTGGGGCCGGATTGTCATAGGATGCTGCGCAGATAACCCGTTGAGCACCGGTGTATAGTTGTTCAAGCAGAGTATATGCTGCTTTCAGCTTCATCCGTACATCTGAGCCCAGATGAGTAATGCGGTTATCTGCAACGGTTTAATAATTTCATATTTCAACCGGCACCTTACAAGATGGATATTTCAGATGCCTTGCTAGGAGTACTTACCAAATACTGCGGAGATCATGGCGTTCACTTGACGCTTCAACCCAGAAAGCTCTTCTGCCACCGGTTTAAGAGCAGATTCGGCGTCTTCAGCCCGTTTCAGCAATGTACCCTTCTCAGTGTCCCAATTGGCACGTTCAGTCTTGAATTCTTCCTTCAGTCGTTCTATGGAAGTTAAAGCGGCTCGAAGTTCATCTTTGGCTTTAGAAGATTCTTCTTGATGAGATTTGATACTCTCTTGAAGATCAGCAATCTGCGTCAGTTGATGGTTTATGTCAGCCTGCCACAATCAGAGGAGCATATCAATATGTTATCCAAAGTCCCAAGCATACAACTGGTTCTACACTTGGCACTTGGGGGCTAATGCGGATTGTTTCTTTCTTACTGCTTATTCAAAGTCCCGAGGATTCATACAAGTTTCAATCCTGGCACTTGGGGGCTAATGCGGATTGCTTCTTTCTTACTGCTTATTCAAAGTCCCGAGGATTCATACAAGTTTCAATCCTGACACTTGGGGGCTAATGTGTATTTGTTCAAAAAACTTAAAAGTCAACAATGTGCAGTTTGGAAATTCAAAAGTCCCGGTTTGTCTTTACAAGCTAAACTGGCCCTTGGGGGCTACAGGATACAAGGCAGTGAAAATACAAAGATAAGGATGAAAATGTTTACCTCATAGCGTTCCTTCATCAGATTTACCAAGTCAGCCTCATTATCTCGGCTTGTATAAAGCCGGTTCAAGAATCCGGAATGAAGATCCTAGGCAGAAAGATTAGCATATTTTGACAAGTCAGCTTCCATCTTCCTCTTGCCCATAGAAGTAAACTCATCCTTGGCGATATGTTTTGCCAAGATAACTGGATCGCCCGGAGCGGTATAAGCAGTGCCAGTAACAATAACATCATCATCTTTGGCTGGGCTTGGCGGATTAGCAGTTGACCTCAGTGGATCAGCAACCGGACTTGCAGGTATAGCGTGTGGACTTGAGGTGTCCTCATGTGTGGCCGGATCAGCTTCCGGCGGATCAGCGTTGTTAGTTGGCTCTGGCGGGACATAATCATCCATGAGATTATCAAGATTTTTATCAGGATTTTCAGGAGCTTTCTCCGGTTCAACTTCGCCGGTAGGGGCACTGGTCTTGGCCTTCTTACTCAGACGAGCTTTAGCACTAATATTAAAACAAGGATTAGCATGATTAACTAAATTATGAAGGAGAAGGGAGGACTGCACGCTTACCCATGGACGGTTTTCAGTGGAGGTAGCTGAGTGGTTGATGAACCACCAGACGAATTAGAAGATGCCTGATAGTTTGAATCAGATGGATTGAGAGGGCATCGGAAGAAACCTTTCAAAAGATAACGTTTTTCAGGAGAACAAGCAACCTCTGGACGACGTTTCCGGTTTGGTGTATGAGGTAAACCGGAAGAAGTGACCTGTTGACCACTGTGCCGGGTTGTGCGACGCCCTTTGGTTTGCTGTGTCTTCAAAGAAAGTTTTTGATCCAAATGAGCAACAGGGTGAGAGCATTTCACTTTCTGAACTGCACGGTGAAATCGTTGAACCGGCACAAGTTCTGAGTCAGAAAGACAAATTACCTCAACATGATCTGCATGGCTGGCCTCCGCATCATCCTGGGAGTAATCATTATCAGTAAAATATATGAATAGAAGTCAAGGGAGTCAAACTTTACCTCTTCAGCCGAGTCACCGACATCCTCTGGCGGTTCCGAAGACTCAGCAGTTTTCTTTTTGGCAGCTCTCTTGATGACCTTGGTCTTAACACGAGGAGCCTTAGCCGCTTTGTCTTGACATTTCCTTTTCCAGTAGGAGCTACTGGCCTATGAGATTGCACAAAGGGTTATTATAGCAGTGTCAAAGCGGAGAAGGATCGGGAAAAGTACAAGGTTAAAGTCTTTACCGCTGGCGGTTTGTTGGAGGCATAAAAAGGACGCAGACCAATTTGAGTACATACAGTGAGCGGTTCGTCAAGTATTTTCTTTACACCTTTAGTGACTTCATCGTCAGTCAGTTCTATCTCATTAAACCATTGTGGATCATTGGTATTGCCGGTATATTCAAACATCAATCCAGGCCGGCGGCTTAAAGGTAGAATGCACCATGAAATCCAACAGCGGACGAGATCAACACCAGTTAAACCGTTGGCAAGGAAAGCTCGGAGCTTGGCGAGTTGAGGTGCATAGGCTTGTCGGTCTTTGGCAGACAATCTCTGAGGTAAAGGGTGATTATTGCTGAGCCGGTGCGGACGGTAGCTCGGTAAAGGATTCTCTTCAGCAGGGGCAGTATTCTGACAGTAGAACCAGGTTTGGTTCCAGTCTTTTGGATGGCTGTGAAGTTTGGCGTGAGGAAATTCAACCTCTTTCCTCTTTTGGATTGACACACCGCCAAGTTCAGTATTGGGTCCGTCAGAAAATTCAGTCCGGCGGTTTAAGTGAAAGAGATCTTGAAAGAGGTTGGCAGTTGGTTCTTCTTGCAGGTAAACCTCGCAGAATACTTGGAAATCGCATATGTTGGACACAGAATTTGGTCCAATATCTTGAGGATGAAGTTGGAACCTGGCAAGAACATCCCGGAAATTTTTTGATCCAGGAGGACTGAAACCTCGAGCTAAATGTTGCATGAACACAATCACTTCTCCATCTTGAGGCTGAGGAGGGCACTCAGGGCCAGGAACTCGCCAATGGAGGGCATTTTTTGAAGCTAAAGCGCCTGTGGTGACATATTCATTGATTTGCGTTTCTGTGATCCGAGATGGAACCCAGTTGCAAGCAGCAAATTGCTTCGTCATCTTACAAAGTCTGTAAAAGGAAAATGGACGGTTTACGATTGGCGGTTCACATGTGTTTGTCAAATGTTAAACCAGCAATTCAAGGTATACGTCTGAAGTGAACCAGGCATTGTTGTTCAAAGTCTAGATGGCGGTTTAAGAGAGGGCTAATGACATACGACGGATTATCAATACTAAAGGATAAACCGCCCATTGGAGGTAGAACCCAATCTGAAAATTTGTTAAGTGTTGCGGAAACAAGTTTCATAAGATGGTGATATAATTTTGGACCTATCGTTTTTCAAAAGGCAAATTTTTCTGAGATTTACAATGGTGTTAAACAGAACAGAGAAGGTTCAGATAAGGATTTATACAGGAACAGTAAGATGCTGTAGTACAGCAGATTAAAGCTACAGATCCAGCCGCAAGGGGAAACTACCAGGCCTAGCTAGATTCAGTACGATGCTAAAGGAAAAGCAGAGGAAGTGCTGATGAACACTGACGAACACCGAAGAAACTTCGAAACCCTAATGCAGATTTAACAAGTAAAGGGAAGGAGTATTTACCAGAGACACGCAACGGCGGAGTATCTTAAGAGATCTGGTACGAACAGGGTGATGCAGCGGCCTTGTTGGTGCAGACTGGAAGATCGACGGCGGCGGCGGCGGCGATGCTTGAGGTCTTCGGGTCGCGAGGAGGAAGATGATGTGAATAGGAAAGGGGGGAAATGGAAGGCGCCCCGGTCTTATTTATAAGGGAAGTGGAATAAAATAGCAGGCACGAAAATCGAGGAGTCGGGAGCGGCAAAAAAGGATGTAGCTGTCGCCTCAATCTTCAGGAATTAATTAAAGAGAAGGGAATCTTCATAAATCTTTTTATACAGGGATGACGTCACAATGATTTACTGTGGTGTCAGAAGATGACATCATGGCGGTTCACCAAAGTTCACAGGGAGAAGACAATATGGCGGTTTACAAGAATTGTCAGAAAGTCAAGTAGTTTTTTCTAAAGATTGAAGATTGACATGAACATGTTCAAATCAATCTGGGGCCTAATGTTGAGGATATAACCATTAAGGGTAAAACCGCCCAGGAGGGGCCGGTTCACCCTCACCTATGCTGAAGCCCAAGGAAACCCAGAAGATGGCGCTTTACAGATAAGTCTTAGAGGCCCAGAACTCGCAGGCGATTTAGGGCCCATGGTAGTAAACCGCCATGATTGTATAAACTAATATTGTCAGATAGGAAAGAGGAGACCGAGGCGGACACTTGTATGAGCCAGCCTCGGGACTCTGTAGACCGGCCGGGGTCCTCCTGAGTATATAAAGGGGTGACCCGGCGGCGGTTCAAGGGACAACAACTCGAGAGCCAGACAAAGCGGATTCGCTCCCCGGCCTTCGAAACCCTAGCAATACCAATCACAACTAGACGTAGGCTTTTACCTTCATCGAAGGGGCCGAACTAGTATAAACTCCCGTGTCCCCTTGTCCGGTTTAACCCCTTGAAGCTAACCCGTAGCGATGGCTCCGCGACTAAGTCCTTTCACGAGGACATCTGCCGTGACAATTCCACGACAGGGGAGGTGCCCCGGTATCGTATCACAATCACAACTCCTATCTTTACCATTTTTCTTAGTTCGATCCTATTAGTAGTATCTTGATCTAGTAGAATAAAGTTTATGGCATGATCTAGTTTTGAGTTTGCTTTATGATCACTCTATGTAATCGAGTCCGTGAGCTATATATAATAAAGATCAGTGTTGAGTCAAGGGCTTTATTATTTTGCCATGATCTTGGGTGAATAAAAGAAAAGAGAAAAAGAATAAAAAGAAACAAAAAGTTCATATTGATCTTATTGAGAGTAATGACTTCACATAGAAAGAGTATGATGATTAAAAGTTGTTGGGAGTTGGCAGACATAACTTTGGTCATTGTTGCAATTAATAGGAAGTAATAAGGAAAGAGAGGTTTTCACATATAGATATATTATCATTGACATCTTTTATGATTGGGAGCACTCATTAAAATATGACATGCTAAAGAGTTGATGTTGGACAAGGAAGACAACGTAATGAGTTATGTCTTTCTTATATCCGATATAAAGTATGTTGCCATGGATCCTCTAACTTGTTGAGCTTGCCTTTCCCCCTCATGCTAGCCAAATTCTCAGCACCAAGTAGAAATACTACTTGTGCTTCCAAATACCCTTAAACCAGTTTTGCCATGAGAGTCCACCATATCTCTACCTATGGATTGAGTAAGATCCTTCAAGTAAGTTGTCATCGGTGCAAAGCAATAAAAATTGCTCTAAATATGTATGATTGATTGGTGTGGGAGAAATAAGCTTTATACGATCTTGTGATGTGGAAGTAATAAAAGCGACGACTACATAATAAAGGTTCATATCACAAGGGGCAATATAAAGTGACGTTCTTTCGCATTGAGATTTTATATATCCAACCATAAAAGCGCATGGCAACCTCTGCTTCCCTCTGCGAAGGGCCTATCCTTTATTATTATCTTCTACCTTCTGCAAGAGTCATGGTGATCTTCACCTTTTCTTTTTCATTTTATCCCTTGGCAAGCTCAACATGTTGGAAAGAACATGATATATATATCTAATTGGATGCAGGGGAGCATGAACCATTATTGTTGACATTACCCTTGAGGTAAAAGGTTGTGGGGCAAAACTATAAGCCCCTATCTTTCTCTGTGTCCGATTAAAACTCCGTAACCACAAGTGTCGCGTGAGTGTTAGCAATTATGGAGAACTAAATGATAGTTGAGTATGTGGACTTGCTTTTTAGCTCTGACATAGACTCTTTCCGATGTTATGATAAATTGCAACTGCTTCAATGACTGAGATTATAGTTTGTCGGAGCCCAATAAGGTTTATGATTTATACTTTTGCATTGTGAATGGATCATCACTTGAATATAAGTAATCATATGACAAAATCTATATATGTTGCTGTTATGAGAATAATCATGATGCCTTCATGTCCGTATTTTATTTTTATCGACGCCTTTACCTCAAAACATGAGGACATATTTATTGTTATCGGCTTTTCGCTTGAGGACAAGCGAGGTCTAAGCTTGGGGGAGTTGATACGTCCATTTTGCATCATGCTTTTATATCGATATTTATTGCATTATGGACTGTTATTTCACTTTATGTCACAATACTTATGGCTATTCTCTCTTATTTTACAAGGTTTACATAAGGAGGGAGAATGCCGGCAGCTGGAATTCTGGGCTGGAAAAGGAGCAAATATTAGAGACCTATTCTGCGCAACTCCAAAAGTCCTGAAACTTCACGGAACATATTAAAATAAATAAAGAAAAATCCTCGCCAAAGATGAAGTCCAGGGGGCCCACACCCTTCTCACGAGGGTGGGGGGCGCGCCCCCTACCTCGTGGGCCCCCTGGTGGCTCTCCGACGTCCATCTTCTCCTATATGAAGTCTTTCGATGATAAAAAAAGAAAAATGAACTTTTCGGGACGAGACTCCGCCGCCACGAGGCGGAACTTTGGCAGATCCAATCTAGAGCTCCGGTAGAGCTGTTCTACCGGGGAAACTTCCCTCCGGGAGGGGGAAATCATCACCATCGTCATCACCAACGCTCCTCTCATCGGGAGAGGGCAATCTCCATCAACATCTTCACCAGCACCATCTCATCTACAAACCTAGTTCATCTCTTGTATCCAATTCTTGTCTCAAAGTCCGGGATTGGTGCTAGTAGGTTGCTAGTAGTGTTGATTACTCCTTGTAGTTGATGCTAGTTGGTTTATTTGGTGGAAGATCATATGTTCAGATCCTATATGCATATTATAACCCTCTAATTATGAACATGAATATGCTTTGTGAGTAATTACGTTCGTTCCTGAGGACAAGGGAGAAGTCTTGCTATGAGTAGTCATGTGAATTTGGTATTCGTTTGATATTTTGATAAGATGTATGTTGTCTAGCCTCTGGTGGTGTTATGTGAACGTCGACTACATAACACTTCACCATTATTTGGGCCTAGAGGAAGGCATTGGGAAGTAATAAGTAGATGATGGGTTGCTAGAGCGACAAAAGCTTAAACCCTAGTTTATGCGTTGCTTCGTAAGGGGCTGATTTGGATCCACATGTTTCATGCTATGGTTAGGTTTACCTTAATACTTTTGTTGTAGTTGCGGATGCTTGCAATAGAGGTTAATCATAAGTGTGATGTTTGTTCAAGTAAGAACAGCACCCAAGCACCGGTCCACCCACATATCAAATTATCAAAGTATCGAACGCGAATCATATGAACGTGATGAAAACTAGCTTGACGATATTCCCATGTGTCCTCGGGAGCGCTTTTCCTATTATAAGAGTTTGTTTTGGCTTGTCCTTTGCTACAAAAGGATTGGGCCACCTTGTTGCACTTTATTTACTTTTGTTACTCGTTGCTTGTTACAATTCATCCTATCACAAAACTATCTGTTACTACTTATTTCAGTACTTGTAGAGAATACCTTGCTGAAAACCGCTTATCATTTCCTTCTGCTCCTCGTTGGGTTCGACACTCTTACTTATCGAAAGGACTACGATAGATCCCCTATACTTGTGGGTCATCAGAGATGTACAAATCGTTCTTCGGACCCCAAATAGAGTGTTCGGACACTACCGAGGACGTGGGCCTGAGCTGCAATCGCCCCACTGCCCAAGTAAGTAATCCCATGGTCGAACACACTGTCCTTTTATTTATCACGACATCATTCTGAAGAATCGCTCTTTGACCAGGACTGGATAACAAAGGAGAAGATGATCAGGTGTTCGGCCCCCTTCGTGAAGGCTTGGACAATCCGGTGCTGGAAAAGATGCTCGAGCCAGCATCTTGTCTAGTGCCCTCAAAGGAAGATGAAGGGGGGAATAAAGAGGGCGAAAGCGGGCCTCCATCGCTACCTATTCCAATCGAGGGAATGAGCGCCTCCGCGAGGGAGGATAACCAAGGGGAAGAATCTTACATTCTCTTTCCCTGGGGAAGGAAGAGGACTACCTCTGAAGATCCGGAAACTAAGGTTTCCAAACGGGAGAAGAAATATCCGCCAGAGGGTCCTGCCTCGGAGGGTATTCTTGCCGCACAATGTTCGCGCGGGGATCAGCCCTCTACCGAGCTGTAAGTAATCAAAAAGTACTTAATAGTGAAGATATCCTACCTTACTTCTAAAGACAATAACCGATGCTTGTAAATTGTAGTCCGGATCACAGCCCTTCTCGACAGAGTTCATCTTCGGGGGATCTTCTTCCGGAGATGATGGAGAGCGAAACGCCTCCCCCGGACCTCCCAGCTCAAGAAGCGGGCGACCTTGAAGTGTCGTCGCGAAGGGTATCTCTGGATCCAATATCGCCAGAGGATAACCCTTTGGCTGCCCGGCATCCCCAGTATCCGGCTCCTGAGGAGAGCGATAGCAAGGGTCCGTACTGTGTGCGGTCGGACATGCTGAAGGATCTTCTGGGGCAAGCTGTTGTCTTGAAAGCGCATCATACGCTAATGGGCACGGTAATTGAAAGGATTTCATCCGCCGAAAGCGGTTTGCATGAAGCTTTTACGAGTCTGCTGAAAGGCTTCCAGGTACGTGAAATAATGTATGCCTTTAATAGTACCGCATACGTTAGGTATGTCCATGTAGATAGTAGCCCCTGAGACTCTGGTTGTCGTTGAGAACGGCGGCAAACAGAGGATCATAGTCCCAGGTAATAACCAGACCGCCTTTATGTGCAGGTGGTTGAAGCTCCGGTGGCTAGTCGGACTGATGGGTTTGCCGAACTAAAGCGGCAACTGGATGCGGCAGATGCCGACATCATGCTTATCAACAAGCGGCTTGATGAGGCATAGGGTGAGTCATTTTTCATGTGATCGTCACATAATAAGAGCAGCATGATGCCAGTATCTTTAATATGTCGTGACTGCAGATGGAGCTGCCACCGTGGAGACCCTTCGGGCGGAGCTTGCCCGAGTCAAGGAGCAAGCAAGGAGTAGCAATGCGGCCGCTTTATAGGCGGCCGAAGAGTTAAGGGCCGAACAGGCCGCGCATTGCGAGAGCAAGGAAAAATAGCCAAGATGGTTGTAGAGTTAAAAGATGTTGCTGACCGTTACCGGCTTCTTGAAGAAGAAAACCGGGCGAAGGCGACGGACCTGGAGAAGGCCCGGGTGGCTGCCAAGGAAGCCCGCTCCAAAATTAGAGCGACGAAGGAGGAGCTGAACCAAGCTGCAGATATCGTGTCTGGGAAGCCCTTCTTGTTGCGGACTAAGTTCGGAGATCCGAAGTATGCTCCTATGGACTGGCTATGGAGTTCTGCGGACGCGTACATGGATTTGGCTGCAAGTGCTGCTGATGCAGCCGAGTACTTCAAGGATTAGAAAGGTCCCGAAGTGGAAAAGCTGTTCTGGTCACAGTTTCATGCTCCAGCCCGTCCACTGCTGCTGAATGAGCGATTGACCGGTTGGGCCGAGCTCCATAGGTTGTCCGGACTTGCCATGAGGTCCGTTGTAGATCACCTGTGGCCGGGAGGGCCAAGGCCAAGTAGCTATTTTAGCTTAGTGCAACAATTCCTTGAAGTTGTGCCACACATCGATGCTGTAAAGAGATCAGCATGCATAGAAGGTGCGCGGATGGCCCTTGCCCGTGTCAAAACATACTGGGCGGAGATGGAGGCCACTACTGTTTCGGCACAGGGTTCGACCATAAGCCGAGTGGCTGCCGAGCACTACTTTGAAGAAGTCTTTGAAGGCGCTCGTTTGATAGAGGCTCAGTGCTCAAAGAATATTATTTTCCAGTGACATGTAGTCCCATTGTACAAACAATGTTTTTCTGAATTAATCAAGGTTGTATTTATACTTTTGCCCGAAAGTACTATGATGCCTCCCGTGCGGCCGTTTATGTATGTATGTATATAACCTGAAAGTTTGCAGTCGTCGGCTTCCACCCCCACGCATATAATGCGGGGGTGTTCGCAAAAGATGCATATCCACACTTGATCCAACGTCTTCGTCCGTTAAGGAGGTGATAGCGTAGCGAACGAGGCAATCGGACTATATTGCTTTAACACTTTCACTTAGCCATAGGAGTTTGACAGTGGGGCTACTATATAGCCCCTGGTACTTCTGTGCTCATCCGAATACAGTGCGCGTACGTACATGACCGAGAAACGGTCCTTCATTAATGCGGAGGAATCCCGAAGATTCCGATTAGTCGTTGAGTGGTTGACCAGTCTCTCGCTATATCATGACAGTCAGCTTTTGGCTTTCTCTACTGAGGTGCTCATCTGGATGAACCAGGACACAATCACGGTAGTTCTCCCAGTGCTACCTTAGCCGATATAACGGAACGTAAGGTACCAAAACGTGGGAGCCGGGCAAACCCAACATTTGACCAAAGACATGATTCAGAGCTGATACTTATAGGGCCAAACTCGCGACGCCGAACACTCCCTAAGGTGTTTGATCTTTATAACATATTAGCACACATGCCCGTGCGTTGCAACGGGAAAAATATATATCATGCTCCCAATCCAGTAAGTATAGCTCAAACTCACAAAGGTCCACATCATCTATTTGAACACGAAGTGGAACTCGTATTGCTGCTTATCCTCTTCTCCGTCTGGATCAAAACTCTCAAATGTCTACATCATCATCTATTTCAAAACATATGTCTGCTTATCCTCTTTCCTGCACCTCCATGAGCCAAACCAGGGACTCTCAAAAAATATTTGAGTTATCGAAGAATACGTCCAGTCTGGACTGTGGACCCCTTTGTCTCGTTTTGTCTTTGACACATGCATCTTGTCCAGAGCCGTCGAACACACGACCATGCATGCTCTAGTTACGTATTTAACACATTTGTCTAAAAACATATTTGGCACATCATGTGGTGTTCCTTTGTTTCATGTTGTATTAAATTAATGGACTACAGGTAGCGCCGTTGGTCTTAAGTCGCGAGTAGCCCTGGACCCTAGACCCCGGACATGTGGTGCCCGGCATCATGCAGAGAGGCTTGCATCTAGAGGCTAGAGCCCTCGAGTCATTATGTATTTGACACACCATCCAACATACGCTAATCTTCTTTTATCATCTCATTGTTTTCTCCCAAGGCGGCTGGTGGCAATTGAGTTGATAATCGGTTTAACTGAGAAGGCACATTAGCCGCAAAAAAGACAAAAGAATACACATCATCTATTTTTAAGCTAATGATAATATGTAAAGCCCGAGGCACAAGGTGGAGTCGTGCATAGAGGGGGGAGGCGGAACGGGACAACTTGTTTTTTTTGCCAAGCGTGGAGAAAAAAAAATTGTGCATTAGGAGTAAAGAATTGCGGTGGGACAATTAAGTAATGTACCCTGTTTTATAGCACAGTTGAATGCTCGCTGAGTTGGTTAGCTGCTTTGCCTACAGGAGAGGAAGTCCTGTGTTCGGACACCGTAGAACGCGGTGAATTTTGTGGCTGCTTGCATCCTCCGATGCGATAAAAAAAACTGCATAGCATGTCCCATAAGAGCGCAACTATATTTTTCACTTCTCGCTGCAGCAGCCCAGCTCGGCCCATGACAGGAAAAGGAGCTATAGTCGAGACAGAAAAGCTCAACAACACAGCAAAACGTTTTTTAGGGAAGATTCCTATATGACGCCCATGTGCGTCCGTTCGTCGCTGCTTTGATGAAGCGAAGCGAGGGAACGAGGCGCACGGGCCAGCCCAATTCGAGCGAGACCTGGTTTTGAGAACCTTCTAGTAGGTTCCCTGAACCGTTTTTTTTTTCTATTGCTAGTTTTTCTGTTTTTCCTGTTTTTTTACCTTTTGTTTCTTTTTTCTGTTTCTGCTTCTTTTCTTCATTTTATCTTTTCTCGTTTTACTTTTATACTTTGTTTTCAAGAAAATGGTTTGAAATCCCAAATTTTGTTCATGATTTCAAAAATTGTTCATGGATTCAAAACAGTGTTTATCAGAAAATTTTCAATATGTATTTAATATTTGTTTAGTGTATATAACAAAAATTTTCAACATGTAGTTAAAAACAGTTCAACTTATATTACAAAAATGTTCAATGTATATTTAAAATTTGTGCATCATATATGACAAAAATGTACTCTGTGTAATTTAAAATTGTTCAGCGTATTTTCACAAAAAATTCAATGTATATTTGAAACTTATAAAATTCAACAAATCTTTGGATTTTCAAAAAAAATCATGGTCAATAATTATTCACGTTTTTTGTAAAAAAATCAGGTTTTAATTTTTTTCGAGAAAACGTTATTCATTTCTTGAAGGAATGATTAAAAGACGCTGTACATAATACCTACTATTGAGGGCTGCAATCTAACACATAGTCAGGCGCTAGTGTAATGATGAGCAGGCCGGCTATATATTGATGGATCGCGGGTTCGACTCTAGCGAACGCTGCATTTTTCGTCGCATTTCCTTTTTACGTGCGCTCGTGGGAATGGGCCGGGCCGTTTTGCGCGTACCAGCGAAAGCTTTTACGCTGGTAGGAATGGGCCGGCCCGTTTTGCGCAAACCAGCGAAAGCTACTCGTTTTGACGCACGCGAGCGGTCAGCTAGGAGCACTCGTTTTTAAGGTTCCAGGACAGACAGAATTTTAGTACCACCTCAGATAATATAAATCATGTAAATCGGATGAAACCAAAAAGAAAAAAAATACCTAAACGGGACGAAACAAAGCGAAACCAAACCAAGAATACCTACTCCCTTTAATAGGACGAAACAAAGTGAAACCAAACCAAGAATACCTACTCCCTTTAATAGTAGGTATAGATATACATAGATATAGATACCGGGCTAAACAATGCCCTTTATAAAAAACCCCATGTGTCCAAGTACGTGCAAAATCCTGGCGTGGCCACATGCCAATAACGCCGACATCCTTCTCGGTTGTGTGGAGTATCCGGAGGATGTGAGCAACAAGAGACAGTAAAACCGGTTTACGCAGGGCCTTAATCTAAAAAGAAATCTTTGGACGTGTCTCTGCTGCACGTCTGCGCCTGTGTCTTCGTTGTGCCATGTCCTGGAAGGGTGTAGCACGATTGTAACCTGCAAAAGGAAAGAACTTAGGTGAAAATTGCCGTGCCAAAAAGAAGAATGAGTTATCAGAATTCCAGAGAAGCCTAGTTGAGCCGGGCTGGCCCTGATTACACGCGGGAAGCCCCTGGTATCGTTTTATGAGGGTTCGAAAACCAATCTCATGCATGTATGATGGAACTCCGGACTTGTCTAACCGTGTCCGTGGTCTTGACGACCTGCCATTTTTTCTGGTTGGTGAGGCCGTCTAGTGTGCGGCTGTTAGAGCCGCCGCGTCCTCTTCCGTACTTGAAGAACGGTTGGTATTTCCGCTAACTATAATGACGCCTCGTGGACTGGGCATCT
This sequence comes from Triticum urartu, assembly GCF_056163025.1. Taxonomy (NCBI): domain Eukaryota; kingdom Viridiplantae; phylum Streptophyta; class Magnoliopsida; order Poales; family Poaceae; genus Triticum; species Triticum urartu. The sequence continues at coordinate 15,045,603 of NC_141877.1, forward strand.
TGAGCTTGAGAAAAGCATAATGCGATATTGCGTTAAAACGAGCGAAAGCCGCCCTTCCAAGTAGTGCTTGAAAATCACTTCGGAATGGAGCGATGTGAAAAGTTAACGTTTCACTTCGGAAGTTATCGGGAGAACCGAATACCACCTCTAGTCGTAGAGAGCCCGTGCAGTGGGCCTCTTGGCCTGGTATTACTCCCTTGAAGGTAGTATTACTGTGGCTTATTTGTGTCGGGTCTATCCCCATTTTGCGGACTGTGTCCTGATATATCAGATTGAGATCACTGCCGCCGTCCATGAGGACCTTTGTGAAATGGTACCAATTTATTATTGGGTCTAACACCAAGGCCGTCAGTCCTTCGCGCCGGATATGTGTATCGTGATCCCTACGATCAAAAGTGATCGGGCAGGCCAACCAGGGGTTGGACCTAGGGGTGACAGGCTCTATGGCGTGTGTGCATCGGAGTGCGCGATTGCTTCTCCTCCTTGTCACATGGATCACGTTTACTGTTTTAACCTCCGGTGGGAACTTTTTCTGTCCTCCGGCGCTTTGCTGGCGAGGTTCATCCTCGTCTTCGCTTGGTGTCTCTTCCCCTTTGTGTTCGGCGTTTAGCTTACCGGCCTGCTTGAAGACCCAACATTCTCTGTGGGTATGATTTGCAGGTTTGTTTGGGGTGCCGTGAATCTGACAGAGTTTGTCAAGAATTTTGTTTAGGCCAGATTGTACTTCTCTGCTGCCTTTGAAAGGCTTTTCCGCTGACCTGGTCGGGAGCCCCTGAATCCGGCGTTTACCGCCGTGTTATCTAGGCTACCTTCTTTACTTCGACACTTGTTTTTGTTGCGTCATGGTTTACCATTGCCATCCCTTACTTCGAATGTGCTTGGGTCGCTGGTGCTGCTACGGGCCAACCAGCTGTCCTCGCCCGCACAAAAGAGGGTCATGAGGCTTGTTAGGGCTGCCATTGTTCTCGGTTTTTCTTGACCGAGGTGTCTAGCGAGCCATTCGTCTCGGACGCTGTGTTTAAAAGTTGCTAAGGCTTCGACGTCAGGACAGTCGACTATTTGGTTCTTCTTGGTGAGGAACCTGTTCCAAAACTTTCGGGCGGACTCTCCGGACTGTTGGATTATGTGACTTAAATCGTCTGCATCCAGACGTCGGACATAAGTCCCTTGAAAATTGGCCCGGAAAGCGTCCTCGAGCTCCTCCCAACTTCCAATTTAGTTTTTGGGGAGGCTTTTCAGCCGGTGCCTAGCTGGCCCTTTAAGCTTGAGGGGCAAGTATTTAATGGCATGGGGATCGTCTCCACGAGCCATATGAATATGGAGGATGAAGTCCTCTATCCAGACTCCCAGGTCTGTGGTTCCGTCGTACGCCTCTATGTTCACCGGTTTGAATCCCTCTGGGAATTCGTGATCCAGCACCTCATCAGTGAAACATAATGGGTGTGCGGCACCCCTGTATTAGGATGCGCCATAGTGTTTGGACGGTTGTAGTATTCAGTGTTGGTTGTGTATCGTAGCGCGCTTACTAGATCCATAGATAGATCTGGTCGCGCCGGATTTTTGACGCAAGTTCTCACGTAGAGCGTGTGTTGACTTATGCGTGACTTATTAGCCGCTCTATCACGTTCACAGGGTGGTGGATCCGGCCGGTTGGCCGTATTACTTATCGGCTGTATGGGCTCTAAGGCCTCATCGTCGAATTCCGGTAATAGCTTGCGCTTTGGATAGCTATTTGGGTGGTAGCTTCTACTATACTTTTTTACTTTGTTCCACTTGCTATTGAGCGTATCTTGTGCGACCTTGAGCCTTTGCTTCTGTTTCTTCAGGCTTCTCGCTGTGGCAGTAAGCCTTCTGCGGAGGTTCTCTTGCTCCAAATGTGTTTCCGGGATGATGGGTGCATCTTCATCCGGACTGTTTTCTTCCCTAGACGGGGATTGATGAGGCTTATCCTTGGCGTCATCGTGTTCGGACGTCGGACCCGTACTATGTTTGCAGTTTGCATCTTGATCATTTTCTGCCACCGGGGTGGTGCAGTTGTCGTCTCTTCCAGAGTCGCGTGGACTATTATTATCGCTGTTTTTGCTATGGCGGGACTTAGAGCGGCGCCGCTGACGTCGGCGCTTGGGTTGCTTCTTGGAGGGGTCATCCTCCGCTTTCTCGTCGCCATTGGCTTCATTTGGGGTGTCCACCATGTATACGTCATGTGATGAAGTAGCGGGCCAGCGCCCTGTGGGCGGTGGTTCCGGTTCGTCTCCTGCATCGTCGTCCATACCGTTGATGTCTACGGAGTCGAAGTCGAGAATGTCGGTTAAGTCGTCGACAGTGGCTACTAAGTGGGTGGTGGGTGGGCAGCGAATTTCTTCGTTGTCCGCATCCCATTCTAGCCGGACATAGTTCGGCCGGGGTTCTCCTAACAGGGAGAGAGATCTTAATGAATTCAGCACATCTCCGAAAGGTGAGTGCTGAAAGATATCCGCGGAGGTGAACTCCATGATCGGCGCCCAGTCGGACTCGACGGGCACGGATATGAGCGGTTCGGAGTCCGTGGCCGGAGATGAAATCAGTGGTTCGGCGACACGGCTCTCGTAAGGGGTGAAGTCAGTATCCGGCTCTATCGCCACTGAGAGTGCGGCCTCTGTGGCGGGGTCCATACCTCCACTCTCGGATGGCATGAGTTGCTCCGGATTTAAGGCCGGAGTAGCTACGGATGCGATCTCCCGAACACTGTCCGATGATAGAGTTACGTCTTGCTCGTCGTGACTGCGCGGCGCGTCCGGCATGGGCTCGAATCTGTCGAAGATCAAGTTGAAGGAAATATGCCCTAGAGGCAATAATAAAGGTATTATTTATTTCCTTATTTCATGATAAATGTTTATTATTCATGCTAGAATTGTATTAACCGGAAACATAATACATGGGTGAATAAATAGACAAACAAAGTGTCACTAGTATGCCTCTACTTGACTAGCTCGTTGAATCAAAGATGGTTAAGTTTCCTAGCCATAGACATGAGTTGTCATTTGATTAACGGGGTCACATCATTAGAGAATGATGTGATTGACTTGACCCATTCCGTTAGCATAGCACTTGATCGTTTCGTTTGTTTCTATTGCTTTCTTCATGACTTATACATGTTCCTATGACTATGAGATTATGCAACTCCCATTTATCGGAGGAACACTTTGTGTGCTACCAAACATCACAACGTAACTGAGTGATTATAAAGGTGCCCTACAGGTGTCTCCAAAGGTACTTGTTGGGTTGGCGTATTTCGAGATTAGGATTTGTCACTCCGATTGTCGGAGAGGTATCTCTGGGCCCTCTCGGTAATGCACATCACTTAAAGCCTTGCAAGCATTGCAACTAATGAGTTAGTTAGGGGATGATGTATTACGGAACGAGTAAAGAGACTTGCTGGTAACGAGATTGAACTAGGTATTGAGATACCGACGATCGAATCTCGGGCAAGTAACATACCGATGAAAAAAAAGGGAACAATGTATGTTGTTATGCGGTTTGACCGATAAAGATCTTCGTAGAATATGTAGGAGCCAATATGAGCATCCAGGTTCCGCTATTGGTTATTGACCGGAGACGTGTCTCGGTCATGTCTACATAGTTCTCGAACCCGTAGGGTCTGCACGCTTAAAGTTCGATGACAGTTATATTATGAGTTTATGTGTTTTGATGTACCGAAGGAGTTCGGAGTCCCGGATGAGATCGGGGATATGACGAGGAGTCTCGAAATGGTCGAGACGTAAAGATCGATATATTGGACGACTATATTCGGACATCAGAAAGGTTCCGAGTGATTCGGGTATTTTCGGAGTACCGGGGAGTTACGGGAATTCGTATTGGGCCTTAATGGGCCATACGGGAAAGAAGAGAAAGGCCTCAAAGGGTGGCCGCACCCCTCCCCATGGGCTGGTCCGAATTGGACTAGGGAGGGGGGGGGGCCCTTCCTTCCTTCTCATTTTCCCTTCCCTTTCCTTCCTTCCTACTCCTACTACTTGGAAGGGCTCCTAGTTCTACTAGGAAAGGGGGAATCCTACTCCTGGTGGGAGTAGGATTCCCCTAGGGCGCGCCATAGAGAGGGCCGGCCCTCCCCCTCCTCCACTCCTTTATATACGGGCGGGGGGCACCCGAAAGACACAACAATTGATCTCTTGATCTCTTAGCTGTGTGCGGTGCCCCCTTCCACCATAATCCACCTCGATCATATCATAGCGGTGCTTAGGCGAAGCCCTGCGATGGTAGAACATCATCATCGTTACCACGCCGTCGTGCTGACGGAACTCTCCCGTGAAGCTCTACTGGATTGGAGTTCACGGGACGTCATTGAGCTGAACGTGTGCTGAACTCGGAGGTGCCGTGCGTTCGGTACTTGGATCGGTCGGATCGTGAAGACGTACGACTACATCAACCGCGTTGTGCTAACGCTTCCGCTTTCGGTCTATGAGGGTACGTAGACTACACTCTCCCCTCTCGTTGCTATGCATCACCATGATCTTGCGTGTGCGTAGGATTTTTTTTGAAATTACTACGTTCCCCAACAGTGGCATCCGAGCCAGGTTTTATGCGTTGATGTAATATGCACGAGTAGAACACAAGTGAGTTGTGGGCAATATAAGTCATACTGCTTACCAGCATGTCACACTTTGGTTCGGCGGTATTGTTGGATGAAGCGGCCCGGACCGACATTACGTGTACGCTTACGCGAGACTGGTCTTACCGCCGTGGTATGCACACAAATGACTAGCGGGTGTCAGTTTCTCCAACTTTAGTTGAACCGAGTGTGGCTATGACCGGTCCTTGAGAAGGTTAAAACAACACCAACTTGACAAACTATCGTTGTGGTTTTGATCCGTAGGTAAGAACGGTTCTTGCTAAGCCCGTAGCAGCCACGTAAAACTTGCAACAACAAAGTAGAGGACGTCTAACTTGTTTTTGCAGGGCATGTTATGATGTGATATGGTCAAAATGTGATGAGATATAAGTTGTTGTATGAGATGATCATGTTTTGTTGAAGTTATCGGCAACTGGCAAAAGCCTTATCGTTGTCTCTCTATTGCATAAGATGCAAGCGCCAAATAATTGCTTTACTTTATCGCTATGCGATAGCAATAGTTGCAAGAGCAATAGTTGGCGAGACGACCATGTGATGACACATTGATATAGATCAAGATGATGGAGATCATGGTGTCATGCTGGTGACGATGGAGATCATGACGATGCTTTGGATATAGAGATCAAAGGCACAAGATGATGATGGCCATATCATATCACATATTTTGATTGCATGAGATGCTTATCTTTTATACATCTTACTTTGCTTAGTTATGACGATAGCATTATAAGATGATTTCTCACTAAATTTCAAGATAAAAGTTTTCTCTCTGAGTATGCACCGTTGCCAAAGTTCGTCGTGCCCAGACACCACATGATGATCGGGTGTGATAAGCTCTACGTCCATCTACAACGGTGCAAGCCAGTTTTGCACACGCAGAATACTTAGGTTAAACTTGACGAGCCTAGCATATGCAGATATGGCCTCGGAACACTGAGACCGAAAGGTCGAGCATGAACCATATAGTAGATATGATCAACATAGTGATGTTCACCATTGAAAACTACTCCATTTCACGTGATGATCGGTTATGGTTTAGTTTATTTGGATCACGTGATCACTTAGAAGATTAGAGGGATGTCTTTCTAAGTGGGAGTTCTTAAGTAATATGATTAATTGAACTTTAATTTATCATGAACTTAGTCCTGATAGTATTTGCATATATATGTTGTAGATCAATAGCTCGCGTTATTGCTTCCCTATGTTTTATATGTGTTCCTAGAGAAAACTAAGTTGAAAGATGATAGTAGCAATGATGCGGACTGGGTCCATGATCTGAGGTTTATCCTCATTGCTACATAGAAGAATTATGTCCTTGATGTACCGCTAGGTGACTGACCTATTGCAGGAGCAGATGCAGATGTTATGAACGTTTGGCTAGCTCAATATGATGACTACTTGATAGTTTAGTGCACCATGCTTAACAGCTTAGAATCAGGATTTCAAAGATGTTTTGAACGTCATGGACCATATGAGATGTTCCAGGAGTTGAAATTAATATTTCAAGCAAATACCCGAGTTGAGAGATATGAAGTCTCCAACAAGTTCTATAGCTAAAAGATGGAGGAGAATAGCTCAAGCAGTAAGCATGTGCTCAGATTGTCTGGGTACTACAATCGCTTGAATCAAGTGGAAGTTAATCTTCCAGATAAAATAGTGATTGACAGAATTCTCTAGTCACCATCACCAAGTTAGTAGAACTTAGTGATGAACTATAATACGCAAGGGATGACGAAAACAATTCCCAAGCTCTTCGCGATGCAAAAATCGGCGAAGGTAGAAATCAAGAAAAAACATCAAGTGTTGATGGTTGACAAGACCACTAGTTTCAAGAGAAAGGGCAAAGGGAAGAAGGGGAACTTGAAGAAGAACGGCAAACAAGTTGCTGCTCAAGAGAAGAAACCCAAGTCTGGACCTAAGCCTGAGACTAAGTGCTTCTACTGCAAAGGGACTGGTCACTAGAAGCGGAACTACCCCAAGTATTTGGTGGATAAGAAGGATGGCAAAGTGAACAAAGCTATATTTGATATACATGTTATTGATATGTACTTTACTAGTGTTTATAGCAACCCCTCGGTATTTGATACTGGTTCAGTTGCTAAGAGTAGTAACTCGAAATGGGAGTTGCAAAATAAACAGAGACTAGTTAAGGGTGAAGTGACGATGTGTGTTGGAAGTGGTTCCAAGATTGATATGATCATCATCGCACACTCCCTATACTTTCGACATTAGTGTTGAACCTAAATAAATGTTATTTGGTGTTTGCGTTGTGCATAAATATGATTGGATCATGTTTATTGCAATACGGTTATTCATGTAAGTTAGAGAATAATTGTTGTTCTGTTTACATGAATAAAACCTTCTATGGTCATACACCCAATGAAAATGGTTTGTTGGATCTCGATCATGGTGATACACATTTTCATAATATTGAAGCCAAAAGATGCAAAGTTAATAATGATAGTGCAACTTATTTGTGGCACTGCCGTTTAGGTCATATTGGTGTAAAGCGCATGAAGAAAATCCATGCTGATGGGCTTTTGGAATCACTTGATTATGAATCAGTTGATGCTTGTGAACCATGCCTCATGGGCAAGATGACTAAGACTCCATTCTCCGGAACAATGGAGCGAGCAACAGATTTGTTGGAAATCATACATACTGATGTATGTGGTCCGATGAATATTGAGGCTCATGGCAGGTATCATTATTTTCTGATCTTCACATATTAATTTGAGCAGATATGAGTATATCTACTTGATGAAACACAAGTCTGAAATATTTGAAAAGTTCAAAGAATTTCAGAGTGAAGTGGAGAATCATCGTAGCAAAAATAAAAGTTTCTACGATATGATCGCAGAAGTAAAATATTTGAGTTACGAGTTTGTCCTTCAGTTAAAACAATATGAAATAGTTTCACTACTCACGCCACCTGGAACACCACAGTGTAATGGTGTATCCGAACGTCGTAACCGTGCTTTATTAGATATGGTGCAATCTATGATGTCTCTTACCGATTACCACTATTGTTTTGGGGTTATGCATTAGAGACAGCTACATTCACGTTAAAAAGGGCACCATCTAAATCTGTTGAGACGACACCGTATGAACTGTGGTTTGGCGAGAAACCTAAGCTGTCGTTTCTTAAAGTTTGGGACTGCGATGCTTATGTGAAAAAGTTTCAACATAATAAGCTCGAACCCAAATTGGAGAAGTAAATCTTCATAGGATACCCGAAAGGAAATGTTGGGTACACCTTCTATCACAGATCCGAAGGCAAGATATTCATTGCTGAGAATGGATCCTTTCTAGAGAAGGAGTTTCTCTCGAAAGAAGTGAGTGGGAGGAAAATAGAACTTGATGAGGTAACTATACCTGCTCCCTTATTGGAAAGTAGTTCATCACAGAAATCTGTTCCTGTGACTACTACACCAATTAGTGAAGAAGCTAATGATGATGATCATGTAACTTCAGATCAAGTTACTACCAAACCTCGTAGGTAAACCAGAGTGAGATCCGCACCAGAGTGGTACGATAATCATGTTCTGGAGGTCATGTTACTTGACCATGATGAACCTATGAACTATGAGGAAGCGATGATGAGCCCAGATTCTGCGAAATGGCTTGAGGCCATGAAATCTGAGATGAGATCCATGTATGAGAGCAAAGTATGGACTTTGATTGACTTGCCCAATGATCGGCGAGCCATTGAGATTAAATGGATCTTCAAGAGGAAGACGGACGCTGATAGTAGTGTCACCATCTACAAAGCTAGAATTGTCGCAAAAAGGTTTTCGACAAGTTCAAGGTGTTGACTACGATGAGAGTTTCTCACTCGTATCTATGCTTAAGTCTGTCCGAATCATGTTAGCAATTGCCGCATTTTATGAAATCTGGCAAATGGATAAATAAAACTGCATTCCTTAATGGATTTATTAAAGAAGAGTTGTATATGATGCAACCAGAAGGTTTTGTCAATCCTAAAGGTGCTAATAAAATATGCAAGCTCCAGCGATCCATCTATGGACTGGTGCAAGCATCTCGGAGTTGGAATATACGCTTCGATAAGTTTATCAAAGCATATAGTTTTATACAGACTTGCGGTGAAGCCTGTATTTACAAGAAAGTGAGTGGGAGCACTACAACATTTCTGATAAGTATATGTGTATGGCATATTGTTAATCGGAGATAATGTAGATTTATTCTGCAAAGCATAAAGGAATGTTTGAAAGGAGTTTTTCAACCAAAGACCTCTGTGAAGCTGCTTACATATTGAGCATCAAGATCTCTAGAGATAGATCAAGACGCTTGATAAGTTTTTCAATGAGTACATACCTTGACAAGATTTTGAAGTAGTTCAAAATGGAACAGTCAAAGAAGGAGTTCTTGCCTGTGTTACAAAGGTGTGAAGTTGAGTAAGACTCAAAACCCGACCACGACGGAAGATAGAGAGAGAATGAAAGTCATTCCCTATGCCTCAGCCATAGGTTCTATAAAGTATGCCATGCTGTGTACCAGACCTATTGTATACCCTTCCCTGAGTTTGGCAAGGGAGTACAATAGTGATCTAGGAGTAGATCACTGGACATTGGTCAAAATTATCCTTAGTGGAATAAGGATATGTTTCTCGATTATGGAGGTGACAAAAGGTTCGTCGTAAAAGGTTTGACACTGATCCAGATGACTCAAAGTCTCAATCTGGATACATATTGAAAGTGGGAGCAATTAGCTAGAGTAGCTTAGTGCAGAGCATTGTTGACATAGAAATTTGCAAAATACTTACAGATCTGAATGTGGCAGACCCGTTGACTAAACTTCTCTCACAAGCAAAACATGATCACACCTTAGTACTCTTTGGGCGTTAATCACATAGAGATGTGAACTAGATTATTGAATCTAGTAAACCCTTTGGGTGTTGGTCACATGACAATGTGAACTATGGGTGTTAATCACATGGTGATGTGAACTATTAAATCACATGGCGATGTGAACTAGATTATTGACTCTAGTGCAAGTGGGAGATTTAAGGAAATATGCCCTAGAGGCAATAATAAAGTTATTATTTATTTCCTTATTTCATGATAAATGTTTACTATTCACGCTAGAATTGTATTAACCGGAAACATAATACATGTGTGAATACATAGACAAACAAAGTGTCACTAGTATGCCTCTACTTGACTAGCTCGTTGAATCAAAGATGGTTAAGTTTCCTAGCCATAGACATGAGTTGTCATTTGATTAACGGGGTCACATCATTAGAGAATGATGTGATTGACTTGACCCATTCCGTTAGCATAACACTTGATCGTTTAGTTTGTTGCTATTGCTTTCTTCATGACTTATACATGTTCCTATGACTATGAGATTATGCAACTCCCGTTTACCAGAGGAACACTTTGTGTGCTACCAAACGTCACAACGTAACTGGGTGATTATAAAGGTGCTCTACAGGTGTCTCCATAGGTACTTGTTGGGTTGGCGTATTTCGAAATTAGGATTTGTCACTCCGATTGTCGGAGAGGTATCTCTGGGCCCTCTCGGTAATTCACGTCACTTAAAGCCTTGCAAGCATTGCAACTAATGAGTTAGTTATGGGATGATGTATTACGGAACGAGTAAAGAGACTTGCCGGTAATGAGATTGAACTAGGTATTGAGATACCGACGATCGAATCTCGGGCAAGTAACATACCGATGACAAAGGGAACAACGTATGTTGTTATGCGGTTTGACCGATAAAGATCTTTGTAGAATATGTAGGAGCCAATATGAGCATCCAGGTTCCGCTATTGGTTATTGACCGGAGACGTGTCTCGGTCATGTCTACATAGTTCTCGAACCCGTAGGGTCTGCACGCTTAAAGTTCGATGACGGTTATATTATGAGTTTATGTGTTTTGATGTACCGAAGGAGTTCGGAGTCCCGGATGAGATCGGGGATATGACGAGGAGTCTCGAAATGGTCGAGACGTAAAGATCGATATATTGGACGACTATATTCGGACATCGGAAAGGTTCCGAGTGATTCGGGTATCTTCGGGAGTACCGGGGAGTTACAGGAATTCGTATTGGGCCTTAATGGGCCATACGGGAAAGAAGAGAAAGACCTCAAAGGGTGGCTGCACCCCTCCCCATGGGCTGGTCCGAATTGGACTAGGGAGGGGGGCGCCCCCTTCCTTCCTTCTCCTTTCCCCTTCCCTTTCCTTCCCTCCTACTCCTACTACTTGGAAGGGCTCCTAGTTCTACTAGGAAAGGGGGAATCCTACTCCCGGTGGGAGTAGGACTCCCCTAGGGCGCGCCATAGAGAGGGCCGGCCCTCCCCCTCCTCCACTCCTTTATATACGGGGGCAGAGGGCACCCCAAAGACACAACAATTGATCTCTTGATCTCTTAGCCGTGTGCGGTGCCCCCTTCCACCATAATCCACCTCGATCATATCGTAGCGGTGCTTAGGCGAAGCCCTGCGACGGTAGAACATCATCATCGTCACCACGCCGTCGTGCTGACGGAACTCTCCCGTGAAGCTCTACTGGATTGGAGTTCACGGGACGTCATCGAGCTGAACGTGTGCTGAACTCGGAGGTGCCGTGCGTTCGGTACTTGGATCAGTCGGATCGTGAAGACATACGACTACATCAACCGCGTTTTGCTAACACTTCCACTTTCGGTCTACGAGTGTACGTAAACTACACTCTCCCCTCTCGTTGCTATGCATCACCATGATCTTGCGTGTGCGGAGGAATTTTTTTGAAATTACTACGTTCCCCAACACAAGTCTCCGCGGATATCAGCCGTGTAGTTCAAGTTTCCGAATCTGACCTGATGGCCAGGGGCGTAGCTCTCAATCTGCTCCAGATGGCCAAGCGAATTGGCCCGCAGTGAAAAGCCGCCGAATATGAAGATCTGTCCGGGGAGGAAAGCCTCACCCTGGACCGCATCGCTAGCGATGATCGACGGAGCCATCGAGCCTTATGGTGATGACACAGTGGAACTCTCAATGAAAGCACCAATGTCGGTGTCAAAACCGGCGGATCTCGGGTAGGGGGTCCCGAACTGTGCGTCTAAGGCGGATGGTAACAGGAGGCAGGGGACACGATGTTTACCCAGGTTCGGGCCCTCTTCATGGAGGTAATACCCTACGTCCTACTTGATTGTTCTTGATGATATGAGTATTACAAGAGTTGATCTACCACGAGATCGAAGAGGCTAAACCCTAGAAGCTAGCCTATGGTATGATTGTATCTTGTCCTATGGACTAAAACCCTCCGGTTTATATAGACACCGGAGGGGGCTAGGGTTACACAAGGTCGGTTACAAAGGAGGAGATATACATATCTGTATTTCCTAGCTTGCCTTCCACGCCAAGTAGAGTCCCATCCGAACACGGGACGAAGTCTTCAATCTCGTATCTTCATAGTCCAACAGTCCGGCCAAAGGAAATAGTCCGGCTGTCCGGAGACCCCCTAATCTAGGACTCCCTCAATCACAAGACAAGATAAACTTACGGGCATCCTTGAAGAGAGTAGGCCAATAAAAAACGGATTGCAATACCTTGTGTGCAGTTCTATCTCCAGCATGGTGTCCTCCATAGGCTTCGGAGTGACAGTTGCGTAGGATCTGTTCCTGTTCATGCTGAGGTACACAAAGTCTAATAACACCATCTATGTTGGGGAACGTAGTAATTTCAAAAAATTTCCTACGCACATGGAAGATCATGGTGATGCATAGCAACGAGAGGGGAGAGTGTTGTCTACGTACCCTCGTAGACCGGCAACGGAAGCGTTGACACAACGTAGAGGAAGTAGTCGTACGTCTTCCCAATCTGACCGATCCAAGTACCGAATGTACGGCACCTCCGAGTTCTGCACACGTTCAACTCGGTGACGTCCCTCGAGCTCCGATCCAGCAAAACATTGAGGGAGAGTTTCGTAAGCACGACGGCGTGATGACGGTGATGATGTTCTACCGACGCAGGGCTTCGCCTAAGCACCGCTACGATATGACCGAGGTGGAATATGGTGGAAGGGGGCACCGCACACGGCTAAGGAACGATCACGAAGATCAACTTGTGTGTCATGGAGTGCCCCCTTGCACCCGTAGGGGAGCGCCTGGAGGAGTCCTACTCCCACCGGGAGTAGGACTCCCCCCTCTTGCCTTATTGGAAAAGGAAGGGGGAAGGGAGAAAGAGGAAAGGGGGGCGCCGCCCCCCCTTCCTTGTCCTATTCGGACTAGGGGGGAGGGGGCACGCGGCCTGCCCTGGCCGGCCCTCCTCTTCTCCCTTATGGCCCATGTAGGCCCAATTACCCCCGGGGGATTCCGGTAACCCCCCGATACTCCGGTAAAATCCCGATTTCACCCAGAACGTTTCTGATATCCAAATATAGGCTTCCAATATATCAATCTTTATGTCTCGACCATTTCAAGACTCCTCGTCATGTTCGTGATCACATCCGGGACTCCGAACAACCTTCGGTACGTCAAAACACAAAAACCCTAATTACGATCATCATCGAACTTTAAGCGTGCGGACCCTATGGGTTCGAGAACTATGTAGACATGACCGAGACACGTCTCCGGTCAATAACCAATAGCGGAACCTGGATGCTCATATTGGCTCCTACATATTCTACGAAGATCTTTATCGGTCAGACCGCATAACAACATACGTTGTTCCCTTTGTCATCGGTATGTTACTTGCTCGAGATTCGATCGTTGGTATCTTAATACCTAGTTCAATCTCGTTACCGGCAAGTCTCTTTACTCGTTCCATAATACATCATCCCGCAACTAACTTATTAGTTGCAATGCTTGCAAGGCTTGAGTGATGTGCATTACCGAGAGGGCCCAGAGATACCTCTCCGACAATCGGAGTGACAAATCCTAATCTCGAAATACGCCCACCCAACAAGTACCTTCGGAGACACCTGTAGAGCACCTTTATAATCACCCAGTTACGTTGTGACGTTTGGTAGTACACAAAGTTTTCCTCCGGTAAACGGGAGTTGCATAATTTCATAGTCATAGGAACATGTATAAGTTATGAAGAAAGCAATAGCAACAAACTAAACAATCAAGTGCTACGCTAACGGAATGGGTCAAGTCAATCACATCATTCTCCTAATGATGTGATCCCGTTAATCAAATGACAACTCATGTCTATGGTTAGGAAACATAACCATCTTCGATCAACGAGCTAGTCAAGTAGAGGCATACTAGTGACACTCTGTTTGTCTATGTATTCACACATGTATTATGTTTCCGGTTAATACAATTCTAGCATGAATAATAAACATTTATCATGATATAAGGAAATAAATAATAACTTTATTATTGCCTCTAGGGCATATTTCCTTCAATCTACTCCTTCTTTATAAAGATGTGGGTCATCCCAAAAGTAATGTCTTAAATCATAGAAGAACCTTTTTCTTTTGCTGGTATGTGAAACTAGTTGGTATAAATTTAGCAACAATGTAATTAGCATAATCAGCATACCATGGAGCAGTACGAGAAGCATTTATGACATTTAGTCGTTCATCGGGAAAACTATCATCAATAGGTAGTGGGTCATCAAGAACATTCTCTAACCTAGACAAGTTGTTCATCAGGAAAACTTTATTATTGCCTCTAGGGCATATTTCCTTCAGTCTCCCACTTGCACTAGAGTCAATAATCTAGATTACACATTAATGATTCTAACACCCATGGAGCCTTGGTGCTGATCATGTTTTGCTCGTGGAAGAGGCTTAGTCAGCGGGTATGCAACATTCAGATCCGTATGTATCTTGCAAATTTCTATGTCTCCCACTTGGACTAAATCCCGAATGGAATTGAAGCGTCTCTTGATGTGCTTGGTTCTCTTGTGAAATCTGGATTCCTTCGCCAAGGCAATTGCACCAGTATTGTCACAAAAGATTTTCATTGGACCCGATGCACTAGGTATGACACCTAGATTGGATATGAAATCTTTCATCCAGACTCCTTCATTTGTTGCTTCTGAAGCAGCTATGTACTCCGCTTCACATGTAGATCCCTCCATGACGCTTTGTTTAGAACTGCACCAACTGACAGCTCCACCGTTCAGTATAAACACGTATCCGGTTTGCGATTTAGAATCGTCCGGATCAGTGTCAAAGCTTGCATCAACGTAACCATTTATGATGAGCTCTTTGTCACCTCCATATACGAGAAACATATCCTTAGTCCTTTTTAGGTATTTCAGGATGTTCTTGACCGCTGTCCAGTGATCCACTCCTGGATTACTTTGGTACCTCCCTGCTAGACTTATAGTAAGGCACACATCAGGTCTGGTACACAGCATTGCATACATGATAGAGCCTATGGCTGAAGCATAGGGAACATCTTTTATTTTCTCTCTATCTTCTGCGGTGGTCGGACATTGAGTCTTACTCAACTTCACACCTTGTAACATAGGAAAGAACCCTTTCTTTGCTTGATCCATTTTGAACTTCTTCAAAACTTTGTCAAGGTATGTGCTTTGTGAAAGTCCAATTAAGCGTCTTGATCTATCTCTATAGATCTTAATGCCCAATATGTAAGCAGCTTCACCGAGGTCTTTCATTGAAAAACTCTTATTCAAGTATCCCTTTATGCTATCCAAAAATTCTATATCATTTCCAATCAATAATATGTCATCCACATATAATATCAGAAATGCTACAAAGCTCCCACTCACTTTCTTGTAAATACAGGCTTCTCCAAAAGTCTGTACAAAACCAAATGCTTTGAACACACTATCAAAGCGTTTATTCCAACTCCGAGAGGCTTGCACCAGTCCATAAATGGATCGCTGGAGCTTGCACACTTTGTTAGCTCCCTTTGGATTGATAAAACCTTCTGGCTGCATCATATACAACTCTTCTTCCAGAAATCCATTCAGGAATGCAGTTTTAACATCTATTTGCCAAATTTCATAATCATAAAATGCGGCAATTTCTAACATGATTCGGACAGACTTAAGCATCGCTACGGGTGAGAAGGTCTCATCGTAGTCAATCCCTTGAACTTGTTGAAAACCTTTCGCAACAAGTCGAGCTTTGTAGACAGTAACATTACCGTCAGCGTCAGTCTTCTTCTTGAAGATCCATTTATTCTCAATTGCTCGCCGATCAACGGGCAAGTCAACCAAAGTCCACACTTTGTTCTCATACATGGATCCCATCTCAGATTTCATGGCTTCTAGCCACTTTGCGGAATCTGGGCTCACCATCGCTTCTTCATAGTTCGTAGGTTCATCATGATCTAGTAGCATGACTTCCAGAACAGGATTACCGTACCACTCTGGTGTGGATCTTACTCTGGTTGATCTACGAGGTTCGGTAGTAACTTGATCTGAAGTTTCATGATTATTATCATTAGCTTTCTCACTAATTGGTGTAGGTGTCACAGAAACCGGTTTCTGTGATGTACTACTTTCCAATAAGGGATCAGGTACAGTTACCTCATCAAGTTCTACTTTTCCCCCACTCACTTCTTTCGAGAGAAACTCCTTCTCTAGAAAGGATCCATTCTTAGCAATGAAAGTCTTGCCTTCGGATCTGTGATAGAAGGTGTACCCAACAGTTTCCTTTGGGTATCCTATGAAGACACATTTCTCCGATTTGGGTTCGAGCTTATCAGGTTGAAGCTTTTTCACATAAGCATCACAACCCCAAACTTTCAGAAATGACAACTTTGGTTTCTTGCCAAACCACAATTCATAAGGCGTCGTCTCAACGGATTTCGATGGTTCCCTATTTAACGTGAATGCAGCCGTCTCTAAAGCATAACCCCAAAACGATAGCGGTAAATCTGTAAGAGACATCATAGATCGCACCATATCTAGTAAAGTACGATTTCGACGTTCGGACACACCATTACGCTGTGGTGTTCCGGGTGGCGTGAGTTGTGAAACTATTCCGCATTGTTTCAAATGTAGACCAAACTCGTAACTCAAATATTCTCCTCCACGATCAGATCGTAGAAACTTTATTTTCTTGTTACGATGATTTTCAACTTCACTCTGGAATTCTTTGAACTTTTCAAATGTTTCAGACTTATGTTTCATTAAGTAGATATATCCATATCTGCTTAAATCATCTATGAAGGTGAGAAAATAATGATGTCCGCCACGAGCCTCAATATTCATCGAACCACATACATCTGTATGTATGATTTCCAACAAATCCGTTGCTCTCTCCATAGTACCGGAGAACAGTGTTTTAGTCATCTTGCCCATGAGGCACGGTTCGCAAGTACCAAGTGATTCATAATCAAGTGATTCCAAAAGTCCATCAGTATGGAGTTTCTTCATGCGCTTTACACCGATATGACATAAACGGCAGTGCCACAAATAAGTTGCACTATCATTATCAACTCTGCATCTTTTGGCTTCAACATTATGAATATGTGTATCACTATTATCGAGATTCATCAAAAATAGACCACTCTTCAAGGGTGCATGACCATAAAAGATATTACTCATATAAATAGAACAACCATTATTCTCTGATTTAAATGAATAACCGTCTCGCATCATACAAGATCCAGATATAATGTTCATGCTCAACGCTGGCACCAAATAACAATTATTTAGGTCTAAAACTAATCCCGAAGGTAGATGTAGAGGTAGCGTGCCGACTGCGATCACATCGACTTTGGAACCATTTCCCACGCGCATCGTCACCTCGTCCTTTACCAGTGTTCGCTTAATCCGTAGTCCCTGTTTCGAGTTGCAAATGCTAGCAACAGAACCAGTATCAAATACCCAGGTGCTACTGCGAGCTCTAGTAAGGTACACATCAATAACATGTATATCACATATACCTTTGTTCACTTTGCCATCCTTCTTATCCGCCAAATACTTGGGGCAGTTCTGCTTCCAGTGTCCAGTCTGCTTGCAGTAGAAGCACTCAGTTTCAGGCTTAGGTCTAGATTTGGGTTTCTTCTCCTGAGCAGCAACTTGCTTACTGTTCTTCTTGAAGTTCCCCTTCTTCCTCCCTTTGCCCTTTTTCTTGAAACTGACGGTCTTGTTGACCATCAACACTTGATGCTCCTTCTTGATTTCTACCTCCGCAGCCTTTAGCATTGCGAAGAGCTCGGGAATTGTCTTATCCATCCCTTGCATGTCATAGTTCATCACGAAGCTCTTGTAGCTTGGTGGCAGTGATTGAAGAACTCTATCAATGACACTATCAACAAGAAGATTAACCCCCAGTTGAGTCAAGTGATTATGATACCCAGACATTTTGAGTATATGTTCACTGACAGAACTATTCTCCTCCATCTTGCAGCTATAGAATTTATTAGAGACTTCATATCTCTCAATCCGGGCATTTGCTTGAAATATTAACTTCAACTCCTGGAGCATCTCATATGCTCCATGATGTTCAAAACATCGTTGAAGTCCCGATTCTAAGCCGTAAAGCATGGCACACTGAACTATCGAGTAGTCATCAGCTTTGCTCTGCCAGACGTTCATAACATCTGGTGTTGCTCCAGCAGCAGGCCTGGCACCTAGCTGTGCTTCCAGGACGTAATTCTTCTGTGCAGCAATGAGGATAATCCTCAAGTTACGGACCCAGTCCGTGTAATTTCTACCATCATCTTTCAACTTTGCTTTCTCAAGGAACACATTAAAATTCAACGGAACAACAACATGGGCCATTATCTACAAATAAACATAGACAAGCAAGATACTATCAGGTACTAAGTTCATGATAAATTTAAGTTCAATTAATCATATTACTTAAGAACTCCCACTTAGAAAGACATCCCTCTAATCTTCTAAGTGATCACGTGATCCAAATCAACTAAACCATAACCGATCATCACGTGAAATGGAGTAGCTTTCAATGGTGAACATCAATATGTTGATCATATCTACTATATGATTCACGCTCGACCTTTCGGTCTCAGTGTTCCGAGGCCATATCTACATATGCTAGGCTCGTCAAGTTTAACCTGAGTATTCTGCGTTCCTTCTTCTTTTCCCTTCCCTTTCCTTCCCTCCTACTCCTACTACTTGGAAGGGCTCCTAGTTCTACTAGGAAAGGGGGAATCCTACTCCCGGTGGGAGTAGGACTCCCCTAGGGCGCGCCATAGAGAGGGCCGGCCCTCCCCCTCCCCCACTCCTTTATATATAGGGGCAGAGGGCACCCCAAAGACACAACAATTGATCTCTTGATCTCTTAGCCCTGTGCGGTGCCCCCTTCCACCATAATCCACCTCGATCATATCATAGCGGTGCTTAGGCGAAGCCCTGCGATGGTAGAACATCATCATCGTCACCACGCCGTCGTGCTGACGGAAATCTCCCGTGAAGCTCTACTGGATTGGAGTTCAAGGGACGTCATCGAGCTGAACGTGTGCTGAACTCGAAGGTGCCATGCGTTCGGTACTTGGATCAGTCGGATCGTGAAGACGTACGACTACATCAACCGCGTTTTGCTAACACTTCCGCTTTCGTTCTACGAGTGTACGTAAACTACATTCTCCCCTCTCGTTGCTATGCATCACCATGATCTTGCGTGTGCGTAGGATTTTTTTTGAAATTACTACGTTCCCCAACACAAGTCTCCGCGGATATCAGCCGTGTAGTTCAAGTTTCTGAATCTGACCTGATGGCCAGGGGCGTAGCTCTCAATCTGCTCCAGATGGCCAAGCGAATTGGCCCGCAGTGCAAAGCCGCCGAATATGAAGATCTGTCTGGGGAGGAAAGCCTCACCTTGGACCGCATCGCTAGCGATGATCGACGGAGCCATCGAGCCTTATGGTGATGACACAGTAGAACTCTCAATGAAAGCACCAATGTCGGTGTCAAAACCGGCGGATCTCGGGTAGGGGGTCCTGAACTGTGCGTCTAAGGCGGATGGTAACAGGAGGCAGGGGACACGATGTTTACCCAGGTTCGGGCCCTCTTCATGGAGGTAATACCCTACGTCCTGCTTGATTGTTCTTGATGATATGAGTATTACAAGAGTTGATCTACCACGAGATCGAAGAGGCTAAACCCTAGAAGCTAGCCTATGGTATGATTGTATCTTGTCCTACGGACTAAAACCCTCCGGTTTATATAGACACCGGAGGGGGCTAGGGTTACACAAGGTCGGTTACAAAGGAGGAGATATACATATCCGTATTGCCTAGCTTGCCTTCCACGCCAAGTAGAGTCCCATCCGGACACGGGACGAAGTCTTCAATCTCGTATCTTCATAGTCCAACAGTCCGGCCAAAGGAAATAGTCCGGCTGTCCGGAGACCCCCTAATCCAGGACTCCCTCAATCACAAGACAAGATAAACTTACGGGCATCCTTGAAGAGAGTAGGCCAATAAAAACCGGATTGCAATACCTTGTGTGCAGTTCTATCTCCAGCATGGTGTCCTCCATAGGCTTCGGAGTGACAGTTGCGTAGGATCTGTTCCTATTCATGCTCAGGTACACAACGTCCAATAACACCATCTATGTTGGGGAAAGTAGTAATTTCAAAAAAATTCCTACGCACATGGAAGATCATGGTGATGCATAGCAACGAGAGGGGAGAGTGTTGTCTACGTACCCTCGTAGACCGGCAACGGAAGCGTTGACACAACGTAGAGGAAGTAGTCGTACGTCTTCCCAATCCGACCGATCCAAGTACCGAATGTACGCCACCTCCGAGTTCTGCACACGTTAAACTCGGTGACACCCCTCGAGCTCCGATCCAGCAAAACGTTGAGGGAGAGTTTCGTAAGCACGACGGCGTGATGATGGTGATGATGTTCTACCGACGCAGGGCTTCGCCTAAGCACCGGTACGATATGACCGAGGTGGAATATGGTGGAAGGGGGCACCGCACACGGCTAAGGAACGATCACGAAGATCAACTTGTGAGTCATGGGGTGCCCCCTTGCACCCGTATATAAAGGAGGGAGAGGGGGAGGTGCGGCCGGCCCTAGGGGTGTGCCTGGAGGAGTCCTACTCCCATCGGGAGTAGGACTCCCCCCTCTTGCCTTATTGGAAAAGGAAGGGGGAAGGGAGAAAGAGGAAAGGGGGGCGCCGCCCCCCCTTCCTTGTCCTATTCGGACTAGGGGGGAGGGGGCACACGGCCTGCCCTGGCCGGCCCTCCTCTTCTCCCTTATGGCCCATGTAGGCCCAATAACCCCCGGGGGGTTCCGGTAACCCCCCGATACTCCGGTAAAATCCCGATTTCACCCAGAACGTTTCTGATATCCAAATATAGGATTCCAATATATCAATCTTTATGTCTCGACCATTTCGAGACTCCTCGTCATGTCCGTGATCACATCCGGGACTCCGAACAACCTTCGGTACATCAAAACACAAAAACCCTAATTACAATCGTCACCGAACTTTAAGCGTGCGGACCCTACGGGTTCAAGAACTATGTAGACATGACCGAGACACGTCTCTGGTCAATAACCAATAGGGGAACCTGGATGCTCATATTGGCTCCTACATATTCTACGAAGATCTTTATCGGTCAGACCGCATAACAAGATACGTTGTTCCCTTTGTCATCGGTATGTTACTTGCTCGAGATTCGATCGTTGGTATCTTAATACCTAGTTCAATCTCGTTACCGGCAAGTCTCTTTACTCATTCCGTAATACATCATCCCGCAGCTAACTTATTAGTTGCAATGCTTGCAAGGCTTGAGTGATGTGCATTACCGAGAGGGCCAGAGATACCTCTCCGACAATCGGAGTGACAAATCCTAATCTCGAAATACGCCCACCCAACAAGTACCTTCGGAGACACCTGTAGAGCACCTTTATAATCACCCAGTTACGTTGTGACGTTTGGTAGTACACAAAGTGTTCCTCCGGTAAACGGGAGTTGCATAATTTCATAGTCATAGGAACATGTATAAGTTATGAAGAAAGCAATAGCAACAAACTAAACGATCAAGTGCTACGCTAACGGAATGGGTCAAGTCAATCACATCATTCTCCTAATGATGTGATCCCGTTAATCAAATGACAACTCATGTCTATGGTTAGGAAACATAACCATCTTCGATCAACGAGCTAGTCAAGTAGAGGCATACTAGTGACACTCTGTTTGTCTATGTATTCACACATGTATTATGTTTCCGGTTAATACAATTCTAGCATGAATAATAAACATTTATCATGATATAAGGAAATAAATAATAACTTTATTATTGCCTCTAGGGCATATTTCCTTCAATCTACTCCTTCTTTATAAAGATGTGGGTCATCCCAAAAGTAATGTCTTAAATCATAGAAGAACCTTTTTCTTTTGCTGGTATGTGAAACTAGTTGGTATAAATTTAGCAACAATGTAATTAGCATAATCAGCATACCATGGAGCAGTACGAGAAGCATTTATGACATTTAGTCGTTCATCGGGAAAACTATCATCAATAGGTAGTGGGTCATCAAGAACATTCTCTAACCTAGACAAGTTGTTCATCAGGAAAACTTTATTATTGCCTCTAGGGCATATTTCCTTCAGTCTCCCACTTGCACTAGAGTCAATAATCTAGATTACACATTAATGATTCTAACACCCATGGAGCCTTGGTGCTGATCATGTTTTGCTCGTGGAAGAGGCTTAGTCAGCGGGTATGCAACATTCAGATCCGTATGTATCTTGCAAATTTCTATGTCTCCCACTTGGACTAAATCCCGAATGGAATTGAAGCGTCTCTTGATGTGCTTGGTTCTCTTGTGAAATCTGGATTCCTTCGCCAAGGCAATTGCACCAGTATTGTCACAAAAGATTTTCATTGGACCCGATGCACTAGGTATGACACCTAGATCGGATATGAAATCTTTCATCCAGACTCCTTCATTTGTTGCTTCCGAAGCAGCTATGTACTCCGCTTCACATGTAGATCCCTCCATGACGCTTTGTTTAGAACTGCACCAACTGACAGCTCCACCGTTCAGTATAAACACGTATCCGGTTTGCGATTTAGAATCGTCCGGATCAGTGTCAAAGCTTGCATCAACGTAACCATTTATGATGAGCTCTTTGTCACCTCCATATACGAGAAACATATCCTTAGTCCTTTTTAGGTATTTCAGGATGTTCTTGACCGCTGTCCAGTGATCCACTCCTGGATTACTTTGGTACCTCCCTGCTAGACTTATAGTAAGGCACACATCAGGTCTGGTACACAGCATTGCATACATGATAGAGCCTATGGCTGAAGCATAGGGAACATCTTTTATTTTCTCTCTATCTTCTGCGGTGGTCGGACATTGAGTCTTACTCAACTTCACACCTTGTAACATAGGAAAGAACCCTTTCTTTGCTTGATCCATTTTGAACTTCTTCAAAACTTTGTCAAGGTATGTGCTTTGTGAAAGTCCAATTAAGCGTCTTGATCTATCTCTATAGATCTTAATGCCCAATATGTAAGCAGCTTCACCGAGGTCTTTCATTGAAAAACTCTTATTCAAGTATCCCTTTATGCTATCCAAAAATTCTATATCATTTCCAATCAATAATATGTCATCCACATATAATATCAGAAATGCTACAAAGCTCCCACTCACTTTCTTGTAAATACAGGCTTCTCCAAAAGTCTGTACAAAACCAAATGCTTTGAACACACTATCAAAGCGTTTATTCCAACTCCGAGAGGCTTGCACCAGTCCATAAATGGATCGCTGGAGCTTGCACACTTTGTTAGCTCCCTTTGGATTGATAAAACCTTCTGGCTGCATCATATACAACTCTTCTTCCAGAAATCCATTCAGGAATGCAGTTTTAACATCTATTTGCCAAATTTCATAATCATAAAATGCGGCAATTTCTAACATGATTCGGACAGACTTAAGCATCGCTACGGGTGAGAAGGTCTCATCGTAGTCAATCCCTTGAACTTGTTGAAAACCTTTCGCAACAAGTCGAGCTTTGTAGACAGTAACATTACCGTCAGCGTCAGTCTTCTTCTTGAAGATCCATTTATTCTCAATTGCTCGCCGATCAACGGGCAAGTCAACCAAAGTCCACACTTTGTTCTCATACATGGATCCCATCTCAGATTTCATGGCTTCTAGCCACTTTGCGGAATCTGGGCTCACCATCGCTTCTTCATAGTTCGTAGGTTCATCATGATCTAGTAGCATGACTTCCAGAACAGGATTACCGTACCACTCTGGTGTGGATCTTACTCTGGTTGATCTACGAGGTTCGGTAGTAACTTGATCTGAAGTTTCATGATTATTATCATTAGCTTTCTCACTAATTGGTGTAGGTGTCACAGAAACCGGTTTCTGTGATGTACTACTTTCCAATAAGGGATCAGGTACAGTTACCTCATCAAGTTCTACTTTTCCCCCACTCACTTCTTTCGAGAGAAACTCCTTCTCTAGAAAGGATCCATTCTTAGCAATGAAAGTCTTGCCTTCGGATCTGTGATAGAAGGTGTACCCAACAGTTTCCTTTGGGTATCCTATGAAGACACATTTCTCCGATTTGGGTTCGAGCTTATCAGGTTGAAGCTTTTTCACATAAGCATCACAACCCCAAACTTTCAGAAATGACAACTTTGGTTTCTTGCCAAACCACAATTCATAAGGCGTCGTCTCAACGGATTTCGATGGTTCCCTATTTAACGTGAATGCAGCCGTCTCTAAAGCATAACCCCAAAACGATAGCGGTAAATCTGTAAGAGACATCATAGATCGCACCATATCTAGTAAAGTACGATTTCGACGTTCGGACACACCATTACGCTGTGGTGTTCCGGGTGGCGTGAGTTGTGAAACTATTCCGCATTGTTTCAAATGTAGACCAAACTCGTAACTCAAATATTCTCCTCCACGATCAGATCGTAGAAACTTTATTTTCTTGTTACGATGATTTTCAACTTCACTCTGGAATTCTTTGAACTTTTCAAATGTTTCAGACTTATGTTTCATTAAGTAGATATATCCATATCTGCTTAAATCATCTATGAAGGTGAGAAAATAATGATGTCCGCCACGAGCCTCAATATTCATCGAACCACATACATCTGTATGTATGATTTCCAACAAATCCGTTGCTCTCTCCATAGTACCGGAGAACAGTGTTTTAGTCATCTTGCCCATGAGGCACGGTTCGCAAGTACCAAGTGATTCATAATCAAGTGATTCCAAAAGTCCATCAGTATGGAGTTTCTTCATGCGCTTTACACCGATATGACATAAACGGCAGTGCCACAAATAAGTTGCACTATCATTATCAACTCTGCATCTTTTGGCTTCAACATTATGAATATGTGTATCACTATTATCGAGATTCATCAAAAATAGACCACTCTTCAAGGGTGCATGACCATAAAAGATATTACTCATATAAATAGAACAACCATTATTCTCTGATTTAAATGAATAACCGTCTCGCATCATACAAGATCCAGATATAATGTTCATGCTCAACGCTGGCACCAAATAACAATTATTTAGGTCTAAAACTAATCCCGAAGGTAGATGTAGAGGTAGCGTGCCGACTGCGATCACATCGACTTTGGAACCATTTCCCACGCGCATCGTCACCTCGTCCTTTACCAGTGTTCGCTTAATCCGTAGTCCCTGTTTCGAGTTGCAAATGCTAGCAACAGAACCAGTATCAAATACCCAGGTGCTACTGCGAGCTCTAGTAAGGTACACATCAATAACATGTATATCACATATACCTTTGTTCACTTTGCCATCCTTCTTATCCGCCAAATACTTGGGGCAGTTCTGCTTCCAGTGTCCAGTCTGCTTGCAGTAGAAGCACCCAGTTTTAGGCTTAGGTCTAGATTTGGGTTTCTTCTCCTGAGCAGCAACTTGCTTACTGTTCTTCTTGAAGTTACCCTTCTTCTTCCCTTTGCCCTTTTTCTTGAAACTGACGGTCTTGTTGACCATCAACACTTGATGCTCCTTCTTGATTTCTACCTCCGCAGCCTTTAGCATTGCGAAGAGCTCGGGAATTGTCTTATCCATCCCTTGCATGTCATAGTTCATCACGAAGCTCTTGTAGCTTGGTGGCAGTGATTGAAGAACTCTGTCATTGACACTATCAACAGGAAGATTAACCCCCAGTTGAGTCAAGTGATTATGATACCCAGACATTTTGAGTATATGTTCACTGACAGAACTATTCTCCTCCATCTTGCAGCTATAGAATTTATTAGAGACTTCATATCTCTCAATCCAGGCATTTGCTTGAAATATTAACTTCAACTCCTGGAGCATCTCATATGCTCCATTATGTTCAAAACATTGTTGAAGTCCCGATTCTAAGCCGTAAAGCATGGCACACTGAACTATCAAGTAGTCATCAGCTTTGCTCTGCCAGACGTTCATAACATCTGGTGTTGCTCCAGCAGCAGGCCTGGCACCTAGCGGTGCTTGCAGGACGTAATTCTTCTGTGCAGCAATGAGGATAATCCTCAAGTTACGGACCCAGTCCGTGTAATTGCTACCATCATCTTTCAACTTTGCTTTCTCAAGGAACACATTAAACAACAACACGGGCCATCTATCTACAAATAAACATAGACAAGCAAGATACTATTAGGTACTAAGTTCATGATAAATTTAAGTTCAATTAATCATATTACTTAAGAACTCCCACTTAGAAAGACATCCCTCTAATCTTCTAAGTGATCACGTGATCCAAATCAACTAAACCATAACCGATCGTCACGTGAAATGGAGTAGCTTTCAATGGTGAACATCAATATGTTGATCATATCTAGTATATGATTCACACTCGACCTTTCGGTCTCAGTGTTCTGAGGCCATATCTACATATGCTAGGCTCGTCATGTTTAACCTGAGTATTCTGCGTTCCTTCTCCTTTTCCCTTCCCTTTCCTTCCCTCCTACTCCTACTACTTGGAAGGGCTCCTAGTTCTACTAGGAAAGGGGGAATCCTACTCCCGGTGGGAGTAGGACTCCCCTAGGGCGCGCCATAGAGAGGGCCGGCCCCTCCTCCCCACTCCTTTATATACGGGGGCAGAGGGCACCCCAAAGACACAACAATTGATCTATTGATCTCTTAGCCGTGTGCGGTGCCCCCTTCCACCATAATCCACCTCGATCATATCGTAGCGGTGCTTAGGCGAAACCCTGCGACGGTAGAACATCATCATTGTCACCACGCCGTCGTGCTGACGGAACTCTCCCGTGAAGCTCTACTGGATTGGAGTTCACGGGACGTCATCGAGCTGAACGTGTGCTGAACTCGGAGGTGCCGTGCGTTCGGTACTTGGATCAGTCGGATCGTGAAGACGCACGACTACATCAACCACGTTTTGCTAACACTTCCGCTTTCGGTCTACGAGTGTACGTAAACTACACTCTCCCCTCTCGTTGCTATGCATCACCATGATCTTGCGTGTGCGTAGGATTTTTTTTGAAATTACTACGTTCCCCAACACAAGTCTCCGCGGATATCAGCCGTGTAGTTCAAGTTTCCGAATCTGACCTGATGGCCAGGGGCGTAGCTCTCAATCTGCTTCAGATGGCCAAGCGAATTGGCCCGCAGTGCAAAGCCGCCGAATATGAAGATCTGTCCGGGGAGGAAAGCCTCGCCCTGGACCGCATCGCTAGCGATGATCGACGAAGCCATCGAGCCTTATGGTGATGACACAGTAGAACTCTCCATGAAAGCACCAATGTCGGTGTCAAAACCGGCGGATCTCGGTAGGGGGTCCCAAACTGTGCGTCTAAGGCGGATGGTAACAGGAGGCAGGGGACACGATGTTTACCCAGGTTCGGGCCCTCTTCATGGAGGTAATACCCTACGTCCTGCTTGATTGTTCTTGATGATATGAGTATTACAAGAGTTGATCTACCACGAGATCGAATAGGCTAAACCCTAGAAGCTAGCCTATGGTATGATTGTATCTTGTCCTACGGACTAAAACCCTCCGGTTTATATAGACACCGGAGGGGGCTAGGGTTACACAAGGTCGGTTACAAAGGAGGAGATATACATATCCGTATTGCCTAGCTTGCCTTCCACGCCAAGTAGAGTCCCATCCGGACACGGGACGAAGTCTTCAATCTCGTATCTTCATAGTCCAACAGTCCGGCCAAAGGAAATAGTCCGGCTGTCCGGAGACCCCCTAATCCAGGACTCCCTCAATCACAAGACAAGATAAACTTACGGGCATCCTTGAAGAGAGTAGGCCAGTAAAAACCGGATTGCAATACCTTGTGTGCAGTTCTATCTCCAGCATGGTGTCTGTTGGGGAACGTAGTAATTTCAAAAAAAATTCCTACGCACACGCAAGATCATGTGATGCATAGCAACGAGAGAGGGGGGGAGTGTGATCTACATACCTAGTAGATCGACAACGGAAGCGTTTGGTTGATGTAGTCGTACGTCTTCACGGCCCGACCGATCAAGCACCGAAACTACGGTGCCTCCGAGTTTTAGCACACGTTCAGCTCGATGACGATCCCCGGACTCCGATCCAGCAAAGTGTCGGGGAAGAGTTCCGTCAGCACGACGGTGTGGTGACGATCTTGATGTACTACTGCAGCAGGGCTTCGCCTAAACTCCGCTACAATATTATCGAGGACTATGGTGGAAGGGGGCACCGCACACGGCTAAGAATATGATCACGTGGATCAACTTGTGTGTCTCTGGGGTGCCCCTGCCTCCGTATATAAAGGACTAAAGGGGGGAGGCTGGCCGGCCATGAGGGGCGCGCCAGGAGAGTCCTACTCCCTCTGGGAGTAGGATTCCCCCCCCCCCCCAATCCTAGTTGGAATAGGATTCGCGGAGGGGGGGAAAAGAGAGAGAGGGGCCGGCCCTCTCTCCTTGTCCTATTCGGACCAAGGGAGAGGAGGGGCGCGCGGCCCATGAAAGGCTGCCTCTTCTCTTTTCCACTAAGGCCCACTATGGCCCATATAGCTCCCGGGGGGTTCCGGTAACCTCCCGGTACTCCGGTAAAATCCCGATTTCACCCGGAACACTTCCGATATCCAAACATATGCTTCCAATATATCAATCTTTATGTCTCGACCATTTCGAGACTCCTCGTCATGTCCGTGATCACATCCGGGACTCCGAACAAACTTCGGTACATCAAAATACATAAACTCATAATATAACTGTCATCGTAACCTTAAGCGTGCGGACCCTACGGGTTCGAGAACAATGTAGACATGACCGAGGCACGTCTCCAGTCAATAACCAATAGCGGGACCTGGATGCCCATATTGGCTCCTACATATTCTACGAAGATCTTTATCGGTCAGACCGCATAACAACATACGTTGTTCCCTTTGTCATCGGTATGTTACTTGCCCGAGATTCGATCGTCGGTATTCCAATACCTAGTTCAATCTCGTTACCGGCAAGTCTCTTTACTCGTTCTATAATACATCATCTCGCAACTAACTTATTAGTTGCAATGCTTGCAAGGCTTAAGTGATGTGCATTACCGAGAGGGCCCAGAGATACCTCTCCGACAATCGGAGTGACAAAACCTAATCTCGAAATACGCCAACCCAACATGTACCTTTGGAGACACCTGTAGTACTCCTTTATAATCACCCAGTTACGTTGTGACGTTTGGTAGCACCCAAAGTGTTCCTCCGGTAAACGGGAGTTGCATAATCTCATAGTTATAGGAACATGTATAAGTCATGAAGAAAGCAATAGCAACATACTAAACAATCGGGTGCTAAGCTAATGGAATGGGTCATGTCAATCAGATCATTCATTAATGATGTGATCCCGTTAATCAAATAACAACTCATTGTTCATGGTTAGGAAACATAACCATCTTTGATTAACGAGCTAGTCAAGTAGAGGCATACTAGTGACACTTTGTTTGTCTATATATTCACACATGTATTATGTTTCCGGTTAATACAATTCTAGCATGAATGATAAACATTTATCATGATATAAGGAAATAAATAATAACTTTATTATTGCCTCTAGGGCATATTTCCTTCAGTGTCCTCCATAGGCTTCGTAGTGACAGTTGCGTAGGATCTGTTCCTGTTCATGCTCAGGTACACAACGTCTAATAACACCATCTATGTTGGGGAACGTAGTAATTTCAAAAAAATTCCTACGCACACGCAAGATCATGGTGATGCATAGCAACGACAGGGGAGAGTGTTGTTTACGTACCCTCGTAGACCGGCAACGGAAGCGTTGACACAACGTAGAGGAAGTAGTCGTACGTCTTCCCGATCCGACCGGTCCAAGTACCGAATGTACGACACCTCTGAGTTCTGCACACATTCAACTCGGTGACGTCCCTCGAGCTCCGATCCAGCAAAATGTTGAGGGAGAGTTTCGTCAGCACGACAACGTGATGACGGTGATGATGTTCTACCGACGCAGGGCTTCGCCTAAACACCGCTACGATATGACCGAGGTGTAATATGGTGGAAGGGGGCACCGCACACGGCTAAGGAATGATCACGAAGATCAACTTCTGTGTCATGGGTGCCCCCTTGCACCCGTATATAAAGGAGGGAGAGGGGGAGGTGCGGCCGGCCCTAGGGGTGCGCCTGGAGGAGTCCTACTCCCACCGAGAATAGGACTCCCCCCTCTTGCCTTGTTGGAAAAGGAAGGGGGAAGGGAGAAAGAGGAAAGGGGGGCGCCACCCCCCCTTCCTTGTCCTATTCGGACTAGGGGGGGAGGGGGTGCGCGGCCTGCCCTGGCCGGCCCTCCTCTTCTCCCTTATGGCCCATGTAGGCCCAATAACCCCCAGGGGGGTTCCGGTAACCCCCCGGTACTCCGGTAAAATCCCGATTTCACCCGAAACATTTCTGATATCCAAATATAGACTTCCAATATATCAATCTTTATGTCTCGACCATTTCGAGACTCCTCGTCATGTCCGTGATCGCATCCGGGACTCCGAACAACCTTCGGTACATCAAAACACAAAAACCCTAATTACGATCGTCACCGAACTTTAAGCGTGCGGACCCTACGGGTTTGAGAACTATGTAGACATGATCGAGACACGTCTCCGGTCAATAACCAATAGCAGAACCTGGATGCTCATATTGGCTCCTACATATTCTACGAAGATCTTTATCGGTCAGACCGCATAACAACATACGTTGTTCCCTTTGTCATCGGTATGTTACTTGCTCGAGATTCGATCGTTGGTATCTTAATACCTAGTTCAATCTTGTTACCGGCAAGTCTCTTTACTCGTTCCGTAATACATCATCCCGCAACTAACTTATTAGTTGCAATGCTTGCAAGGCTTGAGTGATGTGCATTACCGAGAGGGCCTAGAGATACCTCTCCGACAATCGGAGTGACAAATCCTAATCTCGAAATACGCCAACCCAAGAAGTACCTTCGGAGACACCTGTAGAGCACCTTTATAATCACCCAGTTACGTTGTGACGTTTGGTAGCACACAAAGTGTTCCTCCTGTAAACGGGAGTTGCATAATCTCATAGTCATAGGAACATGTATAAGTTATGAAGAAAGCAATAGCAACAAACTAAACGATCAAGTGCTACGCTAACGGAATGGGTCAAGTCAATCACATCATTCTCCTAATGATGTGATCCCGTTAATCAAATGACAACTCATGTCTATGGTTAGGAAACATAACCATCTTCGATCAACGAGCTAGTCAAGTAGAGGCATACTAGTGACACTCTGTTTGTCTATGTATTCACACATGTATTATGTTTCCGGTTAATACAATTCTAGCATGAATAATAAACATTTATCATGATATAAGGAAATAAATAATAACTTTATTATTGCCTCTAGGGCATATTTCCTTCAATCTGCTCCTTCTTTATAAAGATGTGGGTCATCCCAAAAGTAATGTCTTAAATCATAGAAGAACCTTTTTCTTTTGCTGGTATGTGAAACTAGTTGGTATAAATTTAGCAATAATGTAATTAGCATAATCAGCATACCACGGAGCAGTACGAGAAGCATTTATGACAATTAGTCGTTCATCAGGAAAACTATCATCAATAGGTAGTGGGTCATCAAGAACATTCTGTAACCTAGACAAGTTGTCTGCAACGGGGTTCTCAGCTCCCTTCCTATCAATAATATGCAAATCAAATTCTTGTAGCAAGAGAACCCATCTAATAAGTCTATGTTTAGCATCTTTATTTTCCATAAGATATTTAATAGCAGCATGATCAGTGTGAATAGTTACTTTAGAATCAACAATATAAGGTCTGAACTTATCACAAGCAAATACAACCGCTAAGAATTCCTTTTCGGTAGTAGCATAATTTCTCTGGGAATTGTCTAGAGTTTTACTAGCATACTGTATAACATTCAATTTCTTATCAACTCTTTGTCCTAGAACAACCCCTACAGCATAATCATTAGCATCACACATAATTTCAAAGGGTAAATTCCAATCAGGTGGCTGAACAATAGGTGCAGAAATCAATGCTTTCTTAAGCATTTCAAATGCTTATACACAATCATCATCAAAGACAAAAGGAATATCTTTTTGTAATAGGTTAGTCAGAGGCCGAGAAATTTTTGAGAAGTCCTTAATGAACCTTCTATAAAAACCGACATGACCCAGAAAACTTCTTATACCTTTGATGTCCTTGGGACACACCATCTTTTCAATAGCATCAACTTTAGCTTTGTCAAGTTCAATACCACTTTCAGAAATTTTATGCCCCAAGAAAATACCTTCATTAACCATAAAGTGGCACTTCTCCCAATTCAAGACAAGATTAGTTTCTTCACATCTCTGCAAAACTCGATCAAGGTTGCTCAAGCAATCATCAAAAGAGGATCCATAAACGGAGAAATCGTCCATGAAAACCTCACAAATCTTTTCACAAAAGTCAGAGAATATAGCCATCATGCATCTTTGAAAGGTAGCAGGTGTATTACATAAACCAAAAGGCATACATATATAAGCAAAGGTACCGAAAGGGCAAGTAAAAGTGGTCTTTGCTTGATCATCAGCTGACACAGGTATTTGAGAGAAACCAGAGTAACCATCTAGAAAGCAAAAATGTGTATGTTTAGATAATCTTTCTAGCATCTGATAAATAAAAGGCAAAGGGTAATGATCTTTTTTAGTAGCTTTATTTAATTTGCGGAAATCAATTACCATCCTATAACCTGTAATAATTCTTTGTGGGGTCAATTCATCTTTATCATTAGGAACAACGTAATACCTCCCTCCTTAGGGACACAATGGACATGACTTACCCACTGACTATCAGCAACGGGATAAATTATACCTGCCTCAAGGAGCTTTAATATTTCCTTTCTTACCACTTCTTTCATCTTAGGATTTAGCCGTCGTTGGTGATCAATAACTGGTTTGGCATCGTCCTCCAAATTTATTTTGTGTTGACATAGAGTGGGACTAATGCCCTTAAGATCATCAAGAGTATATCCAATAGCAGCACGGTGCTTCTTCAGAGTTTTCAATAATTTCTTTTCTTCATGCTCTGAAAGGTTAGCACTAATAATAGCAGGATATATCTTCTTATCATCAAGATAAGCATATTTAAGAGTATCAGGTAACGGTTGAAGCTCAAACACGGGATCACCCTTAGGTGGAGGAGGATCACCTAGGATTTCAATAGGCAAGTTGTGTTTCAGAATAGGTCCTTGTTTAAAGAATACTTCATCTATTTCCCTTCTTTCATTCATGAACATATCATTTTCATGGTCGAGCAAATATTGTTCTAAAGGATCATTAGGAGGCACACCAATAGAAGCAAGACCAATAATTTCATCCTTACTAGGTAATTCCTCATCACGGGGTTGTCTACGAAATTTAGAAAAGTTAAACTCATGAGACATATCACCCAAACCAATAGTAACAACATCCTTATCGTAGTCTATCCTAGCATTAACAGTATTTAAGAAGGGTTTACCAAATATAATGGGACAAAAGCTATCTTGTGGGGAACCAAGAACAAGAAAATCAGCAGGATATTTAACCTTCCCACACAAGACTTCAACATCTCTAACAATCCCAATCGGTGAAATAGTATCTCTATTGGCAAGCTTAATTGTAACATCGATATCTTCTATCTCAGCAGGTGCAATATCATGCATAATTTCTTTGCATAAGGTATGAGGTATTGCACTAGCACTACCACCCATATCACATAAGCCATGATAACACTGATCTCCTATTTTAACAGAAATAACAGGCATGCCTATAACAGGTCTATGTTTATCCTTAGCACCAGGCTTAGCAATTCTAGCAGTTTCTTCACAGAAATAAATAACATGCCCATCAATATTATTGGCTAAGAGATCTTCAACCATAGCAATATTAGATTCAACTTTAATTTGCTCAGGGAGTTTGTGCGTCCTAATATTACTCTTGTCGACTACAGTTGAAGCTTTAGCATGATCCTTAATTCTAACAGGGAAAGGTGGTTTCTCAACATAAGCAGTGGGAACAACAGGATCATCATAAGTGATAGTTTTTTCTTCAACTTTAATAGGTGCAACTACTTTTGATTCAATGCGAGGATTATATTTAAACCACTTCTCCTTAGGGAGATGAACATGAGTAGCAAAAGATTCACAGAAAGAAGCTACTATCTTAGAGTCAAGTCTATATTTAGTGCTAAACTTACAGAAAACATCAGTATCCATAAAAGATTTAACACAATCAAACTTAGGTGTCATACTTGACTCCTTACCTTCGTCGAGATCCCAATCTTCAGAGTTGCGTTTAATCCTCTCCAATAAATCCCATCTGAATTCAATAGTGTTCATCATAAAAGAACCAGTACAAGAAGTATCGAGCATGGAGCGATTGTTGTCAGAAAGCCGAGCATAATTTTTTTGAATAATCATTTATCTTGAGAGCTCATGATTGGGGCATGAATATAACATTGACTTAAGCCTCCCCAAGCTTGAGCGATGCTTTCTCCTTCGCGAGGCCAAAAATTATATATATAATTATGATCACGGTGAACAAGATGCATAGGATAAAACTTCGGGTGAAATTCCAATTTCAGTCACTTATAGTCCCATGATCCCATATCATCACACAGCCTATACCATGTCAATGCATCTCCCTTCAAAGATAAAGGGAAGACCTTCTTCTCGATAACATCATCGGGCATACCTGCAAGCTTAAATAATCCACAAACTTCATCCACATAGATTAAGTGCAAATCGGGATGCAATGTTCCATCTCCTGCAAAAGGATTAGCTAGCAGTTTCTCTATCATAGCCGAAGGAATTTCAAAGTAAACATTTTCAGTAGGTTCAGTAGGTTGATGGGTAACTAATTGTGGTTCCAGACGAGGTGAAGATACCCCGAAGAAACCCCTCAAAGGATTATGTTCCATAGTAACAAGTGACAGTAAATTTTAGCATACTATATAAATTTTTCCTTACCAAATTCCACCTACCAAAGGCGCTTCACTCTTCGACAACGGCGCCAGAAAAGAGTCTTGATGACCCAAAATTATAGGGGATCTATCATAGTCCTTTCGATAAGTAAGAGTGTCGAACCCAACGAGGAGCAGAAGGAAATGATAAGCGGTTTTCAGCAAGGTATTCTCTGGAAGCACTGAAATTATTGGTAACAGATAGTTTTGTGATAAGGTAATTGGTAACGAGTAGCAAGTAATAAAAGTAAATAAGGTGAAGCAAGATGGCCCAATCCTTTTTGTAGCAAAGGACAAGCCTGTACAAACTCTTATATGAAGGAAAGTGCTCCCGAGGACACATGGGAATTATTGTCAAGCTAGGTTTCATCACGTTCATATGATTCACGTTCGGTACTTTGATAATTTGATATGTGGGTGGACCGGTGCTTGGGTACTGCCCTTACTTGGACAAGCATCCCACTTATGATTAACCCCCATTGCAAGCATCTGCAACTACAACAGAAGTATTAAGGTAAACCTAACCATAACATGAAACATATGGATCCAAATCAGCTCCTTACGAAGCAATGCATAAACTAGGGTTTAAGCTTATGTCACTCTAGCAACCCATCATCTACTTATTACTTCCCAATGCCTCCCTCTAGGCCCAAACAATGGTGAAGTGTCATGTAGTCGATGTTCACATGACACCACTAGAGGGATGACAACATACATCTCATCAAAATATCGAACGAATACCAAATTCACATGACTACTAATAGCAAGACTTCTCCCATGTCCTCAGGAACTAACATAACTACTCACAAAGCATATTCATGTTCATAATTAGAGGGGTATTAATATGCATAATTGATCTAAACATATGATCTTCCACCAAGTAAACCAACTAGCATCAACTATAAGGAGTAATCAACACTACTAGCAACCCACACGTACCAATCAGAGGTTTGGATACAAAGATTGGATATAAGAGATGAACTAGGGTCTGAGATGAGATGGTGCTGGTGAAGATGTTGATGGAGATTGACCCCCTCCCAATGAGAGGATCGTTGGTGATGACGATGGTGATGATTTCCCCCTCCCGAAGGGAAGTTTCCCCGGCAGAACAGCTCTACCGGAGCCCTAGATTGGTTCCGCCAAGGTTCCGCCTCGTGGAGGCGGAGTTTCGTTCCGTAAGCATGCTTATAATTTTTTTCTCGGACCAAAGGCTCCATATGGCCAAACATGGGAATCGGATGACCCACAAGTATAGGGGATCTGTCGTAGTCCTTTCGATAAGTAAGAGGTGTCGAACCCAACGAGGAGCAGAAGGAAATGATAAGCGGTTTTCAGCAAGGTATTCTCTGCAAGCACTGGAATTATAGGTAATAAATAGTTTCGTGATAAGATAATTTGTAACGAGCAAAAAGTAACAAAAGTAAATAAAGTGCAGCAAGGTGGCCCAATCCTTTTGTAGCAAAGGACAAGCCTGGACAAATTCTTATATAGAGAAAAGCGTTCCCGAGGACACATGGGAATTATCGTCAAGCTAGTTTTCATCATGTTTACATGATTCGCGTTCGGTACTTTGATAATTTGGTATGTGGGTGGACCGGTGCTTGGGTACTGTCCTTACTTCGACAAGCATCCCACTTATGATTAACCTCTATTGCAAGCATCCGCAACTACAACAAAAGTATTAAGGTAAACCTAACCATAGCATGAAACATATGGATCCAAATCAGCCCCTTACGAAGCAACGCATAAACTAGGGTTTAAGCTTCTGTCACTCTAGCAACCCATCATCTACTTATTACTCCCCAATGCCTTCCTCTAGGCCCAAATAATGGTGAAGTGTCATGTAGTCAACGTTCACATAACACCACTAGAGGAGAGACAACATACATCTCATCAAAATATCGAACGAATACCAAATTCACATGACTACTAATAGCAAGACTCCTCCCATGTCCTCAGGAACAAACGTAACTACTCACAAAGCATATTCATGTTCATAATTAGAGGGGTATTAATATGCATATAGGATCTGAACATAGGATCTTCCACCAAATAAACCAACTAGCATCAACTACAAGGAGTAATTAACACTACTAGCAACCCACATGTACCAATCCCAGACTTAGAGACAAGAATTGGATACAATAGATGAACTAGGGTTTGAGAGGAGATGGTGCTGGTGAAGATGTTGATGAAGATTGCCCTCTCCCGATGAGAGGAGCGTTTGTGATGACGATGGCGATGATTTCCCCCTCCCGGAGGGAAGTTTCCCTGGCAGAACAGCTCCGCTGGAGCCCTAGATTGGTTCCGCCAAGGTTCCGCCTCGTGGCGGCGGAGTCTCGTCCCGAAAGCTGCCTTCTGATTTTTTCTCATCAAAAGACTCCATATAGAAGAAGATGGGCATCGGAGGACCACTAGGGGGCCCACGAGGCAGGGGGGGCGCGCCCAGGGGGGTAGGGCGCGCCCCCACCCTCGTGGGCAGGGTGTGGCCCCCCTCCGGAACTTCTTGCGCTCAGTATTTTTTATATATTCTGAAAATGACTTCCGTGAAGTTTCAGGACTTTTGGAGCTATGCAGAATATGTCTCTAATATTTGCTCCTTTTCCAGTCCAGAATCCCAACTGCCGGCATTCTCCCTCTTTATGTAAACCTTGTAAAATAAGAGAAAATATGCATAAGTATTGTGACATAATGTGTAATAACAGCCCATAATGCAGTAAATATCTATATAAAGCATGAGGCAAAATGGACGTATCAACTCCCCCAAGCTTAGACCTCGCTTGTCCTCAAGCGGAAGCCGAAATCGAAAAATATGTCCACATGTTTAGAAATAGAGGTGTCGATAAAAATAAAATATGGACATGAAGGCATCATCACCATTCTTAGAACAACAACTTATATAATTCTTGTCATATGATCTCTTATGCTAGAGTAACAATTCAATCACAATTTCAAGTATGAATCATAAACTTCATTGAAAACTAACAAACTATAATCTCAGTCATTGAAGCAATTGCAATTTATCATAACATAGGAAAGAGTCAATATAAGAGCTTTTCAGCAAGTCCACATACTCAACTATCATATAGTGTTTCACAATTGCTAACACTCACGCACTACTTATGGGTATGGAGTTTTAATCGGACACAGAGAAAGATAGGGGCTTATAGTTATGCCTCCCAACGTTTTACCTCAAGGGTAATGTCAACAATAATAGTTCATGAAAACTCACATCCAATTAGCCATATATATCAGGATCTTTCCAACATGTTGTGCTTGCCAAAAGATAAAATTTAAAAAGGAAGGGTGAAGATCACCATGACTCTTATGTAAGATAGAAGATAAAAGTAAAAGATAGGCCCTTCGCAGAGGGAGGCAGAGGTTGTCATGCGCTTTTATGGTTGGATGCACAAAATCTTAATGTAATGCCCGAATAATCAAGCTACAACGATCTTCCCCAGTATGCCATGTCATCATATTTTTTTATAGTTAAAATGCAATTAAATAATTAATTCAACTCAAATTTAAATTCTTAATAGAAGTGCAAAAATATTTCTTTAGATATTAAAATAAAAGTGTTCACAATTTTGCCAATACTCACTAAGTAATTGTGATGAAGAATCCATCATGTTTTGAATTAGCAAAATGCCACTAACCTCATTTGAACAGGCGAGCAGTAATTAATTTGGGACATTTCAAAATAAACAAATAGTTAAACATCTCAAAATAAATTGAAACTGTTTAGCTTACTAAATATGCGCCTTAGTATTTCTGTGCTATATTTAATGTACAACAAGAAAATCATTTAGTAAGATAAAATGAAACACAATGAAAGGAATAAAGAAACTGAAAAGGGAAATAAAAGGGGCTATAGCCCATGGTTGGACTGGACCTTAAGTCCACAGTAAAGGCCCAGCCCAACAATCAGTTGTCTTCAAGCTCCTGTTCACAGGAGGCTCGGTGGCCGCCGTGCCGCCGTTCGCGCCGTGGATCGGCCATGTGCCGGCCATCCGCCGCATCCCCGACGTCCTACAAGTGCCCCTCGATGCCCCGTCAACCCTAGACCTCGCCACTTTCCCTCCTCGCGCCGTTTTCGTTCCCGCAGCACACACCCCGCACCTGCCGTCGCCATGGCCACCCCCGTCCACACGGCCACCATCGTCCCCGCGGGCTAGGAGCTAGTCCAGGAGCTCTGCCCGCCTCCACTACATCGTTCGCGACCACAGGCTCGAGCTGGGCGCCACTTCATCGTCGGGATCGAATGACTTCTACTTTTTACTGTCGTCGGCGTTCGTCGCCAAATCCGGGCACCTCCTGCACTTTAAAGCTGTCGTCGGGCCTCCATGTGCCTCCTAGGTGAGAGAGCCTTCGATCCCCGTTTGCCCCCTCTCTCTGTCGTTCGCCGCACCACGCCCGTCCGCCATCGTCACCCGTCGACGCCATGCCCGTCGCTGCGCGCCCGCAGCCGCCCACTGCGTCTCTCGCATCGCCGCGGCCAACCGCGCGCCTGCGCTGTTCCCCCCGCTGGCCGCGCTGCGCTCTACCACGCCTCACCCACAGCCGGCGCGCCTGGGCCATGCCTAGCCCGCGCGCGGTGTTGCCGCTCGTGGGTCGCTCCCGCTTGCGTCCTGGCCGGGCCTTGACCACACCCCCCGTGCACGCTGCTGCTGCCGACTACTTCTGCTTTTCCCGTTGTGGCTGCTCTTTGCTAATGCCGCTGGTTGCTACTACACTGCTGGTGCCTTTTTTTTGCTAGCCGCGGTCGCTGCTTGCTATAGTTATTATTGCCGCTGTATGCCATGGCCGCTTGAGCCCCTGTGCGTGCCCAGCCATGGGGCATGGTTTTGCCTATGGCCATCTCTGGTTAGCATCAGATTAGGTAGGTTAGAATAATTCCTAAGTAGTCTAATATGCAAATGGCATGTGGGGCCTCCCCGGTTAAATCACCATTATTATGACAAGTGCCTATTACATGCGGGTCCTACTGATAACTAAAATAATTTAATTAAAGTTTAATTAACTAGAGTCTCTAACAGTTGGGTCCCACAGCTAATTAAATTGAATTAAACAATCTGTTAACACACGTGACACTGACAGTCGGGTCTCACTGACCCTGTTGACCAGTCAATTTGATTGTGTCGACTTTGACTTAGGCCCACATGTCATCCTCTGCGGGGTAGATGGCAACTTGGTACGCATAGCTTAAATTCAAATTAAATAATTACAGAAATTCTAGAAAACCATTACTAACTTTGGAAATTAATATAAAATGATTCGTAACTTGGATGGAAAAACTTTGTACATGAAAGTTGCTCAGAACGACGAGACGAATCCGAATACGCAGCCCGTTCATCCGCCACACATCCCTAGCATAGCGGACACGCAACTTTCCCCTTCCGATTCATCTCTCCGAAAACGCGAAACACCGGGGATATTTTCCCGGATGTTCCCCCCTTTGCCGGTATCACCTAGTACTGCGTTAGGTCACCTCTAGCACCGCGTATTTCCATGTTACGCTTTGTGATGCTTTGTTGCTCCGTTATTTATTGTGTTCCCCCTCCCTTACTTCTTTCCGGTAGAACCCGAGACTGTCGGTACCCCTATGATCGACTACATCGAGGACGAACCCTTCTCTTGCCAGAGCAACTAGGCAAGCCCCCCCTTGATCACCAGATATCGCCTACTCTTCTCTCTACTGCTTGCATTAGAGTAGTGTAGCATGTTACTGCTTTCCGTCAATCCTATTCTGATGCATAGCCTGTCCTTGCTATTACTGTTGTTACCTTTACCTGCAATCCTAATGCTTAGTATAGGATGCTAGTTTATCATCAGTGACCCTACATTCTTGTCCGTCTGCCATGCTATACTATCGGGCCGTGATCACTCGGGAGGTGATCACGGGTATATACTTATACATATATACATGCTATACAGGTGGTGACTAAAGTCGGGTCGGCTCGTTGAGTACCCGCGAGTGATTCCGATGTTGGGGGCTGAAGGGGCAGGTGGCTCCATCCCGATAGAGGTGGGCCTGAGTTCCTGAAGGTCCCCGACTGTTACACTATGGCGGAGCGACAAGGCAGGTTGAGACCACCTAGGAGAGAGGTGGGTCTGGCCCTGGTCGGCGTCCGCGGTTATTTCAACATAACACGCTTAACGAGATCTTGGTATTTGACCTGAGTCTGGCCACTGGCCTATACGCACTAACCAACTACACGGGAACAGTTATGGGCACTCGACGTCGTGGTATCAGCCGAAGCCTTCGTGACGTCTGCGACTGAGCGGCGCGCGCCGGCTTGGACTGGAACGCCTGCTCTTGTATAAGGGAGGCTAGGTCTGCTCGCCGGCCGCGTTCGCAACGTGCAGGTGTGCAATGGGCGATGGGCCCAGACCCCTCGGCCATAGGATTTAGACCGGCGTGCTGACCTCTCTATTGTGCCTAGGTAGGGCTGCGACGTGTTGATCTTCCGAGGCCGGGCATGACCCAGGAAAGTGTGTCCAGACAAAGGGGATCGAGCGTGTTGGGAAATGTGGTGCACCCCTGCAGGGAAGTTAATTATTCGAATAGCCGTGATCTTCGGTAACAGGATGACTTGGAGTTGTACCTTGACCTGATGACAACTATAACCGGATACTTAATAAAAATACACCCTTCCAAGTGCTAGATACAACCGGTGATCGCTCTCTCACAGGGCGACGAGGGGAGGATCGCCGGTTAGGGTTATGCTACACGATGCTACTTGGTGAACTTACCTTCTACTCTCTTCTACATGCTGCAAGATGGAGGTGGCCTCTGCCAGAAGCGTAGTCTTCGACATGACTAGCTATCCCCCTCTTATTCCGGCATTCTGCAGTTCAGTCCACATATGATACCCCTTTTCCTTTTGATACCAATACATACATATGTAGTGTAGCTCCTTGCTTGCGAGTACTTTGGATGAGTACTCACGGTTGCTTTGCTCCCTCTTTTCCCCCTTTATGTACCCGATTGTTGCGCCCAGACGATGGAGCCCAGGAGCCAGACGCCACCGTTGACGACGACTCCTACTACTTTGGAGGTTCCTACTACTACGTGCAGGCCGCTGATGACGACCAGTAGTAGTTTAGGAGGATCCCAAGCAAGAGGCCTGCGCCTCTTTCGATATGTATCCCAGTTTGTGCTAGCCATCTTATGGAAACTTGTTTAACTTATGTCTGTACTCAGATATTATTGCTTCCGCTAACTCTTGTGTATTCGAGCTTATGTATTCGAGCCCTCTAGGCCCGTGGCTTGTAATATAAAGCTTGTATTATTTTAATTTGTGTCTAGAGTTGTGTTGTGATATCTTCCCGTGAGTCCTTGATCTTGATCGTACACATTTGCGTGCATGATTAGTGTACGGTCAAATCGGGGGCGTCACACTTAATGCGAAAGAACGTCACTTTATATTGCCACTTGTGATATGGACCTTTATTATGCAGTCCGTCGCTTTTATTTCTTCCATATCACACGATTGTATAAAGCTTATTTTCTCCCACACTAATAAGTCATACATATTTAGAGAGCAATTTTTATTGCTTGCACCGATGAAAACTTACTTGAGGGATCTTACTCAATCCATAGGTAGATATGGTGGACTCTCATGGCAAAACTGGTTTAAGGGTGTTTGGAAGCACAAGTAGTATCTCTACTTGGTGCAAATAATTTGGCTAGCATGAGGGGTAAAGGCAAGCTCAATCATGTTGGATGATCCATGACAATATAATTTATCTCAAATGTAAGAAAACATAACCCATTACGTTGTCTTCTTTGTCCAACGTCAACTCTTTAGCATGTCATATTTTAATGAGTGCTCACAATCATGAAAGATGTCCAAGATAGTATATTTATATGTGAAGACCTCTCTTTCTTTATTACTTCCTATTAATTGCAACGATGACCAAAACTATGTTTGTCAACTCTCAACAACTTTTATTCATCATACTTTTTATATGTGAGCTCATTACTCTCCATAAGATCCATATGATCTCTTTTATTTCCTTTTTATTCTTTCTCTTTTCTTTTATTCCCTCAAGATCATGGCAAAATAATCAAGCCCTTGACTCAACACTAATCTTTATTATATAGCTCACGGACTCGATTACATAGGAGGATCATAAAGCAAAACTCACAACTAGATCATACTAAAACTTTATGCTACTAGATCAAGATATTACCAACAGGATCGAATTAAGAAAAACGGTAAAGATAAGAGTGATGGTGATACGATACCGGGGCACTCCCCCAAGCTTGGCAGTTGCCAAGGGGAATGCTGATGTCTACTACACAACCTTCTTCTTGTAGACGTTGTTGGGCCTACAAGTGCAGAGGTTTGTAGGACAGTAGAAAATTTCCCTCAAGTGGATGACCTAAGGTTTATCAATCCGTAGGAGGCGTAGGATGAAGATGGTATCTCTCAAGCAACCCTGCAACCAAATAACAAAGAGTCTCTTGTGTCCCCAACACCCAATACAATGGTAAATTGTATAGGTGCACTAGTTCGGCGAAGAGATGGTGATACAAGTGCAATATGGATGGTAGATAAAGGTATTTGTAATCTGAAATTATAAAAACAGCAAGGTAACTAATGATAAAAGTGAGCGTAAACGGTATTGCAATGTGTGGAAACAAGGCCTAGGGTTCATACTTTCACTAGTGTAAGTTCCCTCAACAATACTAACATAATTGGATCACATAACTATCCCTCAACATGCAACAAAGAGTCACTCCAAAGTCACTAATAACGGAGAACGAACGAAGAGATTATGGTAGGGTACGAAACCACCTCAAAGTTATTCTTTCCAATCAATCTGTTGGGCTATTCCTACAAGTGTCACAAACAGCCCTAGAGTTTGTACTAGAATAACACCTTGAGACACAAATCAACCAAAACTCTAATGTCACCTAGATACTCCAATGTCACCTCAAGTATCCATGGGTATGATTATACGATATGCATCACACAATCTCAGATTCATCTATTCAACCAACACAAAGGACCTCAAAGAGTGCCCCAAAGTTCTACCGGAGAATCACGACGAAAACGTGTGCCAACCCCTATGCATAGGTTCATGGGCGGAACCCGCAAGTTGATCACCAAAACATACATCAAGTGAATCACGTGGCGTCCCATTGTCACCACAGATACGCACGGCAAGACATACATCAAGTGTTCTCAAATCTTTAAAGACTCAATCCGATAAGATTACTCCAAAGGGGAAACTCAATTCATTAAAAGAGAGTAGAGGGGGGAAGAAACATCATAGGATCCAAATATAATAGCAAAGCTCGCGATACATCAAGGTCGTATCACCTCAAGAACATGAGAGAGAGAGAGAGATCAAACACATAGCTACTGGTACATACCCTCAGCCCCGAGGGAGAACTACTCCCTCCTCATCATGGAGAGCACCGGGATGATGAAGATGGCCACCGGAGAAGGATTTCCCCCTCCGACAGGGTGCCGGAACGGGTCTAGATTGGCTTTCGGTGGCTACGGAGTCTTCTGGCGGCGGAACTCCGATCTATCGTGCTCTCTGATGTTTTTAGGGTATATGGAGATATATAGGCGGAAGAAGTACGTCAGGGGGGCCACGAGGGGCTCACGAGGGTGGAGGGCGCACCTAGGGGGGTGGGCGCGCCCCCCTGCCTCGTGACCTCCTCGCAGATCCCCCGACGTGCACTCCAAGTCTTCTGGGCTTCTTTCCTTCCA
The DNA here is from genome assembly GCF_056163025.1 of Triticum urartu. Classification (NCBI taxonomy): domain Eukaryota; kingdom Viridiplantae; phylum Streptophyta; class Magnoliopsida; order Poales; family Poaceae; genus Triticum; species Triticum urartu. The sequence goes on from NC_141877.1 coordinate 15,090,276, forward strand.
AAAATGAGTTCCGTGAAGTTTCAGGTCAATTGGACTCCGTTTGATTTTCCTTTTCTTCGAAACCCTAAAACAGGGTAAAAATAGAAACTGGCACTAGGCTCTGGGTTAATAGGTTAGTCCCAAAAATGATATAAAAGTGTATAATAAAGCCCATAAACATTCAAAACAGTAAATAATATAGCATGGAGCAATCAAAAATTATAGATACGTTGGAGATGTATCAGCATCCCCAAGCTTAATTCCTGCTCGTCCTCGAGTAGGTAAATGATAAAAGAAAGAATTTTTGATGTGGAATGCTAGTTGGCATAATTTCAATGTAATTCTTCTTAATTGTGGCATGAATATTCAGCTCTGAAAGATTCAAGATAAAAGTTCATATTGACATAAAAATGATAATTCTTCAAGCATACTAACTAAGCAATCATGTGTTCTCAAAATAACATGGCCAAAGAAAGTTCATCCCTACAAAATCATATAGTTTAGTCATGCTCCATTTTCGTCACACAAGAATGCTCTCATCATGCACAACCCCGATGACAAGCCAAGCAATTGTTTCATAATTTAGTAATCTCAAACTCATAAACCTTCACGCAATACATGAGTGCGAGCCATGGATATAGCACTATGGGTGGAATAGAATATAATGAGGGGGGTTATGTGGACAAGACAAAAAGGAGAAAGTCTCACATCAACGAGGCTAATCAATGGGCTATGGCGATGCCCACCGATTGATGTTAATGCAAGGAGTAGGGATTGCCATGCAACGGATGCACTAGAGCTATAAATGTATGCAAGCTCAACAAAAGAAACTAGTGGGTGTGCATCCAACTTGCTTGCTCACGAAGACCTAGGGCACTTTTAGGAAGCTCATCATTGGAATATACAAGCCAAGTTCTATAATGAAAGATTCCCACTAGTATATGAAAGTGATAACATGAGAGACTCTCTACTATGAAGATCATGGTGCTACTTTGAAGCACAAGTGTGGTAAAAGGATAGTAACATTGTCCCTTCTCTCTTTTTCTCTCATTTTTTGGGCCTTTTCTTTTTTTATGGCCTTTCTTTTTTTTGGGCCTTCTCTTTTTTATGGCCTTTCTCTCTTTTGTTATTCCTCACTTGGGACAATGCTCTAATAATGATGATCATCACACTTCTATTTATTTACAACTCAATGATTACAACTCGATACTAGAACAAAGTATGACTCTATATGAATGCCTCGGGCGGTGTACCAGGATGTGCAATGAACCAAGAGTGACATGTATGAAAGAATTATGAATGGTGGCTTTGCCACAAATACTATGTCAACTACATGATCATGCTGAGCAATATGACAATGATGAATGTGTCATGATGAACGGAATGATGGAAAGTTGCATGGCAATATATCTTGGAATGGCTATGGAAATGCCATAATAGGTAGGTATGGTGGCTGTTTTGAGGAGGATATAAGGAGGTTTATGTGTGAAAGAGCGTATTATATCATGGGGTTTGGATGCACCGGCGAAGCTTGCGCCAACTCTCAATGTGAGAAAGGGCAATGCACGGTACCGAAGAGGCTAGCAAGGATGGAAGGGTGAGAGTGCGTATAATCCATGGACTCAACATTAGTCATAAAGAACTCACATACTTATTGCAAAAATCTACAAGTCATCAAAAACCTTGGCACTACGCGCATGCTCCTAGGGGGATAGATTGGTAGGAAAAGACCATCGCTCATCCCCGACCGCCACTCACAAGGAGGACAATCAAATAACACCTCATGTTTCAAATTTGTTACATAACGTTTACCATACGTGCATGCTACGGGACTTGCAAACTTCAACACAAGTATTTCTCAATTTCACAACTACCCAACTAGCACGACTTTGATATTATTACCTCCATACCTCAAAACAATCATCAAGCATCAAACTTTTCTTAGTATTCAACACACTCATAAGAAAGTTTTATTATTAATCTTGTATACCTAGCATATTAGGATTTAAAGCAAATTACCATGCTATTTAAGGCTCTCAAAATAATATAAGTGAAGCATGAGAGTTCATCTATTTCTTCAAAATAAAACTACCACCATGCTCTAAAAGGTATAAGTGAAGCACTAGAGCAAATGAAAAACTACTCCGAAAGATATAAGTGAAGATCAATGAGTAGTCGAATAATTATGCAACTATGTGAAGACTCTCTAACATTTAATAATTTCAGATCTTGGTATTTTATTAAAACAGCAAGCAAAGCAAAATAAAATTACATTCTAAGAATAGCAAACATCATGTGAAGAAGCAAAAACTTAGGATCAACCAAGACTAACTGATAGTTGTTGAAGAAGAAAGGTGGGATGCCAACCGGGGCATCCCCAAGCTTAGATGCTTGAGACTTCTTGAAATATTATCTTGGGATGCCTTGGGCATCCCCAAGCTTGAGCTTTTGTGTCTCCTTAATTCCTCTCATATCACGGTCTCCCTAATTCTCAAAAGCTTCATACACACAAAACTCAACAAGGACTCGTGAGATAAGTTAGTATAAACCATTGCAAAAACCTTATCATACTCTACTGTAGCAAATCACTAAAAAATATTATTCAACATTGCATACTAAATGCCTCTGCATATTTAATAGTCCTATCCTCAAATAGAATCATTAAAGAAGCAAACATATGCAAACAATGCAAACATAATAGCAATCTGCCTAAACAGGACAGTCTATAAAGAATGCAGCAACATCCATACTTCCCTAGCTCCAAAAATTATAAAAGAAAATTCCCACTGTAGTAAATTTATCAGAGCTTAATATGCAAAAGGTTTCAACATTTTATCACATTCTGACTTTTCTAGGGAATTATTGCAACAGCGATGAACTTTCTGTTTTCAAACAGCAACATGAGGACTTGTAACATAGGCATAGTAAAGACTATCAATGCCACTTTTATTGGAATAAAAGATGCAAAACATTGTTCTAAATAACAGCAAGCAAATATTAACAAAATAAATTGATGCTCCAAGCAAAACACATATCATGTGGTGAATAAAAATATAGCTCCAAGTAAAGTTACCGATGAACGAAGACGAAAGAGGGGATGCCTTCCGGGGCATCCCCAAGCTTAGGCTCTTGGTTGTCATTGAATATTACCTTGGGGTGCCTTGGGCATCCCCAATCTTAGGCTCTTGCCACTCCTTATTCCATAGTCCATCAAATCCTTACCCAAAACTTGAAAACTTCACAACACAAAACTTAACAGAAAACTCGTAAGCTCTGTTATTATAAGAAAATAAATCACCACTTCAAGGTACTGTAATGGACTAATTCTTTATTTATATTGGTGTTAAACCTACTGTATTCCAACTTCTCTATGGTTTATAAACTATTTTACTAGCCATAGATTCATCAAAATAAGTAAACAACACATGAAAAACAGAATCTGTCAAAAACAGAACAGTATGTAGTAATCTGGATCAAACGTATACTTCTGGAGCTCATAAAATTCTCAAATAAATTGCTGGACCTGAGGAATTTATCTATTAATCATCGTCAAAAATAATTAACTGAATATCACTCTCCAAATAAAAATGGCAGCAATTCTCGTGAGCACTAAAGTTTCTGTTTTTTACAGCATGATCAACAAGACTTTCCCCAAGTCTTCCCAACGGTTCTACTTGGCACAAAAACTAATTAAAACATAAAAACTAAACCATAACAGAGGCTAGATAAATTATTTATTACTAAACAGGAGCAAAAAGCAAGGAACAATAATAAAATTGGGTTGCCTCCCAACAAGCGCTATCGTTTAACGCCCCTAGCTAGGCATGATGATTTCAACGATGCTCACATAAAAGATAAGAATTGCAACATAAAGAGAGCATCATGAAGAATATAACTAGCACACTTAAGTCTAACCCACTTCCTATGCATAGGAATTTTGTGAGCAAACAACTTGTGGGAACAAGAATCAACTTGCATAGGAAGGTAGAACAAGCATAACTTCAAAATTTTAAGCACATAGAGAGGAAACTTGATATTATTGCAATTCCTACAAGCATATATTCCTCCCTCATAATGATTTTCAGTAGCATCATGAATGAATTCAACAATATAACCAGCACCTAAAGCATTCTTTTCATGATCTACAAGCATAGAAATTTTATTACTCTCCACATAAGCAAATTTCTTCTCATGAATAGTAGTGGGAGCAAACTCAACAAAATAATTATCATGTGAGGCATAATCCAATTGAAAACTAAAATCATGATGACAAGTTTCAAGGTTATCATTATTCTTTATAGCATACAAGTCATCACAATAATCATAATAGATAGCAACTTTGTTCCCATAATCAATTGGAACCTCTTCCGGAATAGTGGATTCATCACAAATTAAAGTCATGACCTCTCCAAATCCACTTTCATCAATATAATCATCATAAATAGGAGGCATGCTTTCATCATAATAAATTTGCTCATCAAAACTTGGGGGACAAAAAATATCATCTTCATCAAACATAGCTTCCCCAAGCTTGTGGCTTTGCATATCATTAGCATCATGGATATTCAAGGAATTCATACTAACAACATTGCAATCATGCCCATCATTAAAATATTTAGTGCCAAACATTTTATTGATTTCTTCTGCTAGCACTTGAGCACAATTATCCTTTCCATCATACTCACGAAAGATATTAAAAAGGTGAAGCGTATGAGGCAAACTTAATTCCATTTTTAATTTTCTTTTATAAACTAAACTAGTGATAAAACAAGAAACTAAAAGACTCGATTGCAAGATCTAAAGATATACCTTCAAGCGCTAACCTCCCCGGCAACGGCGCCAGAAAATAGCTTGATGTCTACTACACAACCTTCTTCTTGTAGACGTTGTTGGGCCTCCAAGTGCAGAGGTTTGTAGGACAGTAGCAAATTTCCCTCAAGTGGATGACCTAAGGTTTATCAATCCGTAGGAGGCGTAGGATGAAGATGGTCTCTCTCAAGCAACTCTGCAACCAAATAACAAAGAGTCTCTTGTGTCCCCAACACACCCAATACAATGGTAAATTGTATAGGTGCACTAGTTCGGCGAAGAGATGGTGATACAAGTGCAATATGGATGGTAGATAAAGGTATTTGTAATCTGAAATTATAAAAACAGCAAGGTAACTAATGATAAAAGTGAGCATAAATGGTATTGCAATGTGTGGAAACAAGGCCTAGGGTTCATACTTTCACTAGTGTAAGTTCCCTCAACAATACTAACATAATTGGATCACATAACCATCCCTCAACATGCAACAAAGAGTCACTCCAAAGTCACTAATAGCGGAGAACAAACGAAGAGATTATGGTAGGGTACGAAACCACCTCAAAGTTCTTCTTTCCAATCAATCCGTTGGGCTATTCCTATAAGTGTCACAAACAGCCCTAGAGTTCGTACTAGAATAACACCTTAAGACACAAATCAACCAAAACCCTAATGTCACCTAGATACTCCAATGTCACCTCAAGTATCCGTGGGTATGATTATACGATATGCATCACACAATCTCAGATTCATCTATTCAACCAACACAAAGGACCTCAAAGAGTGCCCCAAAGTTCTACCGGAGAATCACGACGAAAACGTGTGCCAACCCCTATGCATAGGTTCATGGGCGGAACCCGCAAGTTGATCACCAAAACATACATCAAGTGAATCACGTGGCATCCCATTGTCACCACAGATACGCACGGCAAGACATACATCAAGTGTTCTCAAATCTTTAAAGACTCAATCTGATAAGATTACTCCAAAGAGGAAACTCAATTCATTAAAAGAGAGTAGAGGGGGGAAGAAATATCATATGATCCAAATATAATAGCAAAGCTCGTGATACATCAAGATCGTATCACCTCGAGAACACGAGAGAGAGAGATCAAACACATAGCTACTGGTACATACCCTCAGCCCCGAGGGAGAACTACTCCCTTCTCGTCATGGAGAGCACCAGGATGATGAAGATGGCCACCGGAGAAGGATTGCCCCCTCCGGCAGGGTGCCGGAACGGGTCTAGATTGGCTTTCGGTGGCTACGGAGGCTTCTGGCGGCAGAACTCCCGATCTATCATGCTCTCTGGTGTTTTTAGGGTATATGGAGATATATAGGCGGAAGAAGTACGTCAGGGGGGCCACGAGGGGCTCACGAGGGTGGAGGGCGCGCCCAGGGGGGTGGGCGCGCCCCCTGCCTCGTGACCTCCTCGCAGATCCCCCGACGTGCAGTCCAAGTCTTCTAGGCTTCTTTCCTTCCAAAAATGAGTTCCGTGAAGTTTCAGGTCAATTGGACTCCGTTTGATTTTCCTTTTCTTCGAAACCCTAAAACAGGGTAAAAACATAAACTGGCACTGGGCTCTGGGTTAATATGTTAGTCCCAAAAATGATATAAAAGTGTATAATAAAGCCCATAAACATTCAAAACAGTAAATAATATAGCATGGAGCAATCAAAAATTATGATACGTTGGAGACGTACCAAGTGCCCATACCAGATGCTCAATTCTTCTTTGTTGGTGGAGAGGGTGGAGTTGTTTATGATGTAGGCTTGTCGTCCTTCTTCCAAGGCATAGGCTCGCCATCATAGAAGGATGACCGAGTCTCCTGAATCCTCAAATCTGCAGCCAAACTCATCCTCTTGAATCTATACTCATACTCATAGTTTTGGTTTTGCAGGTCATAGATCTGGGCTTGGAGGTGCTCGATTTTCTCGTGAAGCTTGAAGATGGCCTCCCCAATGTCCTTGGCATCCAGCTTGTGGTTGTTGGTTAACTCCGTGATCATAATGTGATTGGAGTCAATTCCACGCTCCACCATCTCCTGGCACCTGAAAACTTGTTGCTCCATTGCCTCGAGCCTTCTCTCCACGCTTCCGGTCCTCCTTGGTCCCTCAACATTGCGGATGTGCAGCACCCCCTCATGCATCTCAATGGTTTGAGGGTGTCGGAGCACTTCCGCGAGGTAGGGGTTGATGACCTTCTCGAAAAACTTGTCCTTGGGGGCACTTGAAGACGACATGACGACCTAGATCTATCAGAAAAATAGCTCGAAACAAAGACGAGATATATTTGTGTGATTCGGGAGTCAAAACCTCCGGGAGATTATATAACGAATTTTTACTGACCAAAATATGTAACGTGTAAGAAAACGGAGTCCGGAGAGCACACGATGTGCCCACGAGGCAGGGGGCGCGCCCAGGGGGTAGGGCGCGCCCTCCACCCTCGTGGAGCCCTCGTGTCCTTCCCGGACTGCTTCTTATTTTTCTATTTTTCTAAATATTCCAAAACGGAAGAAAATTGCCATTAGAACTGTTTTGGAGTCGGTTTACTTACCGTACCACATACCTATTCCTTTTCGGAGTCTGAAGCATTCCGGAAAGTGTCCCTTATGTAATGTTTAATTCTTTGACCGTTCACCACCTTCGGATTTGTGCCTTCGAAGTTGTTGATTTTTATGGCACCGGAACGATAGACCTCCTCGATAACGTAAGGACCTTCCCATTTAGATAGAAGTTTGCCTGCAAAAAATCTTAAACGAGAGTTGTATAGCAATACATAATCACATACATTAAACTCACGCTTTTGTATTCTTTTATCATGCCATCTTCTAACTTTTTCTTTAAATAATTTGGCATTCTCATAGGCTTGGGTTCTCCATTCATCGAGTGAGCTAATGTCAAATAACCTCTTCTCACCGGCAAGTTTGAAATCATAATTGAGCTCTTTAATAGCCCAATAAGCCTTATGTTCTAGTTCGAGAGGTAAGTGACATGCTTTTCCATAGACCATTTTATACGGAGGCATACACATAGGATTTTTATATGCAGTTCTATAGGCCCATAATGCATCATCAAGTTTCTTGGACCAATTCTTTCTAGATCTATTAACAGTCTTTTGCAAAATTAATTTGAGTTCTCTATTGCTCAATTCTACTTGACCACTAGACTGTGGGTGATAAGGAGATGCAATTCTATGATTAACATCATATTTAGCAAGCATTTTACGGAAAGCACCATGAATAAAATGTGAACCACCATCAGTCATTAAATATCTAGGGACTCCAAACCTCGAAAAAATAACTTCTTTAAGCATATTAATACAGGTGTTATGATCAACACTACTAGTTGGAATAGCTTCTACCCACTTAGTAACGTAATCAACAACAACTAAAATATGTGTATATCCATTGGAGGCAGGAAATGGTCCCATATAATCAAAGCCCCAAACATCAAATGGTTCAATAACAAGTGAATAATTCATAGGAATTTCTTGACGTCTACTAATATTACCAATTCTTTGACATTCATCACAAGATACAACAAACTTACGGGCATCCTTGAAGAGAGTAGGCCAATAAAAACCGGATTGCAATACCTTATGTGCAGTTCTATCTCCAACGTGGTGTCCTCCATAAGCTTCGGAGTGACACTTGCGTAGGATATGTTCCAGTTCATGCTCAGGTACACAACGTCTAATAACACCATCTACTCCTTCTTTATAAAGATGTGGGTCATCCCAAAAGTAATGTCTCAAATCATAGAAGAACTTTTTCTTTTGCTGGTATGTGAAACTAGGTGGTATAAATTTAGCAACAATATAATTAGCATAATCAGCATACCATGGAGCAGTATGAGAAGCATTTACGACATTTAATTGTTCACCAGGAAAGCTATCATCAATAGGTAGTGGGTCATCAAGAACATTCTCTAGCCTAGACAAGTTGTCTGCAACGGGGTTCTCAGCTCCCTTTCTATCAATAATATGCAAATCAAATTCTTGTAGCAAGAGAACCCATCTAATGAGTCTAGGTGTAGCATCTTTCTTTTCCATAAGATATTTAATAGCAGCATGATCCGTGTGAATAGTTACTTTAGAATCAACAATATAAGGTCTGAACTTATCACAAGCAAATACAACTGCTAAGAATTCTTTTTCAGTAGTAGCATAATTTCTCTAAGCATTGTCTAGAGTTTTACTAGCATATTGAATAACATTTAATTTCTTATCAACTCTTTGCCCAAGAACAGCACCTATAGCATAATCACTAGCATCACACATAATTTCAAAGGGTAAATTCCAATCAGGTGGCTGAACAATAGGTGCAGAGATCAATGCTTTCTTAAGTATTTCAAATGCTTCTACGCAATCATCATCAAAAACAAATGGTATATCTTTTTGTAATAAATTAGTCATAGGCCAAGAAATTTTTGAGAAGTCCTTAATGAACCTTCTATAAAAACCGGCATGACCAAGGAAACTTCTTATACCTTTGATGTCCTTGGGACATGGCATCTTTTCAATAGCATCAAGCTTAGCTTTATCAACTTCAATATCTCTTTTAGAAACTTTATGCCCCAAGACAATACCTTCATTAACCATAAAGTGGCACTTCTCCCAATTCAAGACAAGGTTAGTTTCTTCACATCTCTGCAAAACTCGATCAAGGTTCTTAGGCAATCATCAAAAGAGGATCCATAGACGGAGAAATCGTCCATGAAAACCTCACAAATCTTTTCATAAAAGTCAGGAAATATAGCCATCATGCATCTTTGGAAGGTAGCAGGTGCATTACATAAACCAAAAGGCATACGCCTATAAGGAAAAGTACCGAACGGGCAAGTAAAGGTGGTCTTAGATTGATCATCAGCTCACACAGGTATTTGAGAGAAACCAGAATAACCATCTAGAAAGCAAAAATGTGTATGTTTGGATAATCTTTATAGCATTTGATCGATAAAAGGTAAGGGGTAATAATATTTTTAGTAGCCTTATTTAATTTGCGGAAACCAATTACCATCCTATAACCTGTAATAATTCTTTGCGGAATCAATTCATCTTTATCATTAGGAACGATAGTAATACCTCCCTTTTTAGGGACACAATGGACATGACTTACCCACTAACTATCAGCAACGTGATAAATTATACCTGCCTCAAGGAGCTTTAGTATTTCCTTTCTTACCACTTCTTTCATCTTAGGATTCAGCCATCATTGGTGATCACGAACTAGTTTGGCATCTTTCTCCAAATTTATTTTGTGTTGACATAGTGTGGGACTAATGCCCTTAAGATCATCGAGAATATATCCAATAGCAGCACGGTGCTTCTTCAGAGTTTTCAATAATCTATCTTCTTCATGCTCTGAAAGGTTAGCACTAATAATAATAGGATATATCTTTTTCTCATCAAGATAAGCATATTTAAGAGTATCAGGTAACGGTTTGAGCTCAAACACGGGATCACCTGCTACCTCTTGAGCACTGCGTTGGATTTCCTTGAAGAGGAAAGGATGATGCAGCAAAGTAGCGTAAGTATTTCCCTTAGTTTTTGAGAACCAAGGTATCAATCCAGTAGGAGGCTGCACGCAAGTCCCTAGTACCTGCACAAAACAAATAACTCCTCGCAACCAACGCGATAAGGGGTTGTCAATCCCTTCATGGTCATTTACGAGAGTGAGATCTGATAGATATGATAAGATAATATTTTTGGTATTTTTATGATAAAGATGCAAAGTAAAATAAAAGCAAAGTAAAAAGCAAAGGAAATAACTAAGTATTGGAAGATTAATATGATGAATATAGACCCGGGGCCATAGGTTTCACTAGTGGCTTCTCTCAAGAGCATAAGTATTTTACGGTGGGTGAATGAATTGCTGTTGAGCAATTAACAGAATTAAGCATAGTTATGAGAATATCGAGGTATGATCATGTATATGGGCATCACGTCTGAGACAAGTTGACCGACTCCTGCCTGCATCTACTACTATTACTCCACTCATCGACCGCTATCCAGCATGCATCTAGAGTATTAAGTTCATGAAAACAGAGTAACGCCTTAAGCAAGATGACATGATGTAGAGGGATAAATTCATGCAATATGATAAAAAAAAACCCCATCTTGTTATCCTCGATGGAAACAATACAATATGTGCCTTGCTGCCCCTACTGTCACTGGGAAAGGACACCGCAAGATTGAACCCAAAGCTAAGCACTTCTCCCATTGCAAGAAATATCAATCTAGTAGGCCAAACCAAACTGATAATTCAAAGAGACTTGCAAAGATAACCAATCATACATAAAAGAATTCAGAGAAGATTCAAATATTGTTCATAGATAATCTTGATCATCAACCCACAATTCATCGGTCTCAATAAACACACCGCAAAAAGAAGATTACATCGAATAGATCTCCACAAGAGAGGGGGAGAACATTGTATTGAGATCCAAAAAGAGAGAAGAAGCCATCTAGCTAATAACTATGGACCCGAAGGTCTGAGGTAAACTACTCACACTTCATCGGAGAGGCTATGGTGTTGATGTAGAAGCCCTCCGTGATGGATGCCCCCTCCGGCGGAGCTCCGGAACAGGCCCCAAGATGGTATCTCGTGGATATAGGAAGTTACGGCGGTGGAATTAGGGTTTTGGCTCTGTATCTGATCGTTTGGGGGTACGTAGGTATATATAGGAGGAAGGAGTACGTTGGTGGAGCAACAGGGGGCCCACGAGGGTGGAGGGCGCGCCTTGGGGGGGTAGGCGCGCCCCCTACCTCGTGGCCTCCTCCTTTGTTTCTTGACGTAGGGTCCAAGTCTCCTGGATCATGTTGGGTGAGAAAATCATGTTCCCGAAGGTTTCATTCCGTTTGGACTCCGTTTGATATGTTGGAAATATGCCCTAGAGGCAATAATAAAAGGATTATTATTATATTTCCTTGTTCATGATAATTGTCTTTTATTCATGCTATAATTGTGTTATCCGGAAATCGTAATACATGTGTGAATGCATAGACACCAACACGTCCCTAGTAAGCCTCTAGTTGACTAGATCGTTGATCAACAGATAGTCATGGTTTCCTGACTATGGACATTGGATGTCATTGATAACGAGATCACATCATTAGGAGAATGATGTGATGGACAAGACCCAATCCTAAACATAGCACAAGATCGTATAGTTCATTTGCTAGAGTTTTTCCAATGTCAAGTATCTTTTCCTTAGACCATGAGATCGTGTAACTCCCGGATACCGTAGGAGTGCTTTGGGTGTACCAAACGTCACAACGTAACTGGGTGACTATAAAGGTATACTACGGGTATCTCCGAAAGTGTCTGTTGGGTTGACACGGATCAAGACTGGGATTTGTCACTCTGTATGACGGAGAGGTATCTCTTGGGCCCACTCAGTAATGCATCATCACAATGAGCTCAAAGTGACCAAGTGTCTGGTCACGGGATCATGCATTATGGTACGAGTAAAGTGACTTGCTGGTAACGAGATTGAACGAGGTATTGAGATACCAACGATCGAATCTCGGGCAAGTAACATACCGATTGACAAAGGGAATTGTATACGGGGTTGCTTGAATCCTCGACATCGTGGTTCATCCGATGAGATCATCGAGGAGCATGTGGGAGCCAACATGGGTATCCAGACCCCGCTGTTGGTTATTGATCGGAGAGCCATCTCGGTCATGTCTATATGTCTCCCGAACCCGTAGGGTCTACACACTTAAGGTTTGGTGACGCTAGGGTTGTAGGGATATGTATATGCAGTAACCCGAAAGTTGTTCGGAGTTCCGGATGAGATCCCGGACGTCACGAGGAGTTCCGGAATGGTCCGGAGGTAAAGAATTATATATAGGAAGTGCTATTTCGGCCATCGGGACAAGTTTCGGGGTGACCGGTATTATACCGGGACCACCGGAAGGGTCCCGGGGGTCCACCGGGTGGGGCCACCTATCCCGGAGGGCCCCATGGGCTGAAGTGGGAAGGGATCCAGCCCAAAGTGGGCTAGGGCGCCACTTTCCCCTAGGGCCCATGCGCCTAGGGTGGGGAAACCCTAAAGGGGGGGCGCCCCCTTGCTTGGGGGGCAAGCCCCCCACCCCTTGGCCGCCGCCCCCCTAGGAGATTGCATCTCCTAGGGCCGGCGCCCCCCTAGGCCCCCTATATATAGTGGGAGGGAGGGAGGGCCTCACACCTACGCCTTTGGTGCCTCCCTCTCCCTCTCCAACACCTCCTCCTCCATAGAGCTTGGCGAAGCCCTGCCGGAGTACTGCAGCTCCACCATCACCACGCCGTCGTGCTGCTGCTGGAGCCATCTTCCTCAAGCTCTCCTTTCCCCTTGCTGGATCAAGAAGGAGGAGACGTCACGCTGACCGTATGTGTGTTGAACGCGGAGGTGCCGTCCGTTCGGCGCTAGGACCTCCGGTGATTTGGATCACGTCGAGTACAACTTCCTCATCCCCGTTCTTTGAACGCTTCCGCGCGTGATCTACAAAGGTATGTTGATGCAATCCGATCACTCGTTGCTAGATGAACTCCTAGATGGATCTTGGTGACACCGTAGGAAAATTTTTGTTTTCTGCAATGTTCCCCAACAGTGGTATCAGAGCTAGGTCTATGCGTAGTTCTCTATGCATGAGTAGAACACAATTTGTTGTGGGCGTTGATGTTGTCAACTTTCTTGCCGCTACTAGTCTTATCTTGCTTCAACGGTATTGTGGGATGAAGCGGCCCGGACCAACCTTACACATACGCTTACGTGAGACCGGTTCCACCGACTGACATGCACTAGTTGCATAAGGTGGCTGGCGGGTGTCTGTCTCTCCCACTTTAGTTGGAGCGGATTCGATGAAAAGGATCCTTATGAAGGGTAAATAGAAGTTGACAAATCACGTTGTGGCTTTCACGTAGGTAAGAAAACGTTCTTGCTAGAACCCTATTGTAGCCACGTAAAACTTGCAACAACAATTAGAGGACGTCTAACTTGTTTTTGCAGCAAGTGTTTTGTGATGTGATATGGCCAAAGTTGTGATGAATGATGAATGATATATATGTGATGTATGAGATGTTCATGCTATTGTAATAGGAATCACGACTTGCATGTCGATGAGTATGACAACCGGCAGGAGCCATAGGAGTTGTCTTTATTTTTGCATGACCTGCGTGTCATTGAGAAACGCCATGTAAATTACTTTACTTTATTGCTAAACGTGTTAGCCATAGTAGTAGAAGTAATAGTTGGCGAGCAACTTCATGGAGACACAGTGATGGAGATCATGATGATGGAGATCATGGTGTCAAGCCGGTGACAAGATGATCATGGAGCCCCAAGATGGAGATCAAAGGAGCTATGTGATATTGGCCATATCATGTCACTATTATTATTTGATTGCATGTGATGTTTATCATGTTTTTGCATCTTGTTTACTTAGAATGACGGTAGTAAATAAGATGATCCCTCATAATAATTTCAAGAAAGTGTTCCCCCTAACTGTGCACCGTTGCGACAGTTCGTTGTTTCGAAGCACCACGTGATGATCGGGTGTGATAGATTCCAACGTTCACATACAACGGGTGTAAGACAAATTTACACATGCAAACACTTAGGTTGACTTGACGAGCCTAGCATGTACAGACATGGCCTCGGAACACAGAAGACCGAAAGGTCGAGCATGAGTCGTATAGAAGATACGATCAACATGAAGATGTTCACCGATGTTGACTAGTCCGTCTCACGTGATGATCGGACACGGCCTAGTCAACTCGGATCATGTTATACTTAGATGACTGGAGGGATGTCTATCTGAGTGGGAGTTCATTAAATAGATGAACTTAAATATTATGAACTTAGTCTAAAATCTTTACAATATGTCTTGTAGATCAAATGGCCCACGTTGTCCTCAACTTCAATGCGTTCCTAGAGAAAACCAAGATGAAAGACGATGGCAGCAACTATACGGACTGGATCCGGAACCTAAGGATCATCCTCATAGCTGCCAAGAAAGATTATGTCCTAGAAGCACCGCTAGGTGACGCACCCGTCCCACAGAACCAAGACGTTATGAACACTTGGCAGACACGTGCTGATGATTACTCCCTCGTTCAGTGCGGCATGCTTTACAGCTTAGAAACGGGGCTCCAAAAGCGTTTTGAGAGACACGGAGCATATGAGATGTTCGAAGAACTGAAAATGGTTTTTCAAGCTCATGCCCGGGTCGAGAGATATGAAGTCTCCGACAAGTTCTTCAGCTGTAAGATGGAGGAAAATAGTTCTGTCAGCGAGCACATACTCAAAATGTCTGGGTTGCATAACCGCTTGACTCAGCTGGGAGTTAATCTCCCGGATGACGCGGTCATTGACAGAATCCTTCAGTCACTTCCACCGAGCTACAAGAGCTTTGTGATGAACTTCAATATGCAGGGGATGGAAAAGACCATTCCTGAAGTATTTGCAATGCTGAAATCAGCAGAGGTAGAAGTCAAAAAGGAACATCAAGTGTTGATGGTGAATAAAACCACTAAGTTCAAGAAAGGTAAGGGTAAGAAGAACTTCAAGAAGGACGGCAAGGGAGATGCCGCGCCTGGCAAGCAAGCTGCCGGGAAGAAGCCAAAGAATGGACCCAAGCCCGAGACTGAGTGCTTTTATTGCAAGAGAAGTGGTCACTGGAAGCGGAACTTCCCCAAATACTTAGCGGACAAGAAGGCCGGCAAAACGAAAGGTATATGTGATATACACGTAATTGATGTGTACCTTACCAGTACTCGTAGTAGCTCCTGGGTATTTGATACCGGTGCAGTTGCTCACATTTGTAACTCAAAGCAGGAGCTGCGGAATAAGCGGAGACTGGCGAAGGACGAGGTGACGATGCGCGTCGGGAATGGTTCCAAGGTCGATGTGATCGCCGTCGGCACGCTACCTCTACATTTACCTACGGGATTAGTTTTGAACCTCAATAATTGTTATTTAGTGCCAAGTTTGAGCATGAACATTGTATCAGGATCTCGTTTAATACGAGATGGCTACTCATTTAAATCCAAGAATAATGGTTGTTCTATTTATATGAGAGATATGTTTTATGGTCATGCTCCGATGGTGAATGGTTTATTCTTAATGAATCTCGAGCGTAATGCTACACATATTCATAGTGTAAGTACCAAAAGATGTAAGGTTTATAATGATAGTCCCACATACTTGTGGCACTGCCGCCTTAGTCACATAGGTGTCAAACGCATGGAGAAGCTCCATGCAGATGGACTTTTAGAGTCTCTTGATTACGAATCATTTGACATGTGCGAACCATGCCTCATGGGTAAAATGACCAAGACTCCGTTCTCAGGAACAATGGAGCGAGCAACCAACTTATTGGAAATCATACATACTGATGTGTGCGGTCCAATGAGTGTTGAGGCTCACGGTGGTTATCGTTATGTTCTCACCCTCACTGATGACTTGAGTAGATATGGGTATGTCTACTTAATGAAACACAAGTCTGAGACCTTTGAAAGGTTCAAGGAATTTCAGAGTGAGGTTGAGAATCAACGTGATAGGAAAATCAAGTTCTTGCGATCAGATCGTGGGGGAGAATACTTGAGTCACGAATTTGGCACACACTTAAGAAAATGTGGAATAGTTTCACAACTCACGCCGCCTGGAACACCTCAGCGTAATGGTGTGTCCGAACGTCGTAATCGCACTCTATTAGATATGGTGCGATCTATGATGTCTCTTACCGATTTACCGCTATCATTTTGGGGCTATGCTTTAGAGACTGCCGCATTCACTTTAAATAGGGCTCCATCGAAATCCGTTGAGACGACACCGTATGAATTATGGTTTGGGAAGAAGCCTAAGCTGTCATTTCTAAAAGTTTGGGGATGCGATGCTTATGTCAAGAAACTTCAACCTGAAAAGCTCGAACCCAAGTCGGAAAAATGCGTCTTCATAGGATACCCTAAAGAAACTATTGGGTATACCTTCTACCTCAGATCCGAAGGCAAGATCTTTGTTGCCAAGAATGGATCCTTTCTAGGGAAGGAGTTTCTCTCGAAAGAAGTAAGTGGGAGGAAAGTAGAACTTGATGAAGTATTACCTCTTGAACCGGAAAATGGCGCAACTCAAGAAAATGTTCCTGAGGTGCCTGTACCGAATAGAGAGGAAGTTAATGATGATGATCATGAAACTTCAGATCAAGTTTCTACTGAACTTCGTAGGTCCACAAGGACACGTTCCGCACCAGAGTGGTACAGCAACCCTGTCTTGGAAATCATGTTGTTAGACAACGGTGAACCTTCGAACTATGAAGAAGCGATGGCGGGCCCAGATTCCAACAAATGGCTTGAAGCCATGCAATCCGAGATAGGATCCATGTATTTAAACAAAGTATGGACTTTGACATACTTGCCCGATGATCGGCGAGCGATAGAAAACAAATGGATCTTTAAGAAGAAGACGGACGCGGATGGTAATGTTACCATCTATAAAGCTTGACTTGTCGCTAAGGGTTATCGGCAAGTTCAAGGGGTTGACTACAATGAGACTTTCTCTCCCGTAGCGAAGCTGAAGTCCGTCCGAATTATGTTAGCAATTGCCGCATACTATGATTATGAGATATGGCAAATGGACGTCAAAACGGCATTCCTTAATGGTTTCCTTAAGGAAGAATTGTATATGATGCAGCCGGAAGGTTTTGTCGATCCTAAGAATGCTGACAAGGTGTGCAAGCTCCAACGCTCGATTTATGGGCTGGTGCAAGCATCTCGGAGTTGGAACATTCGCTTTGATGAGATGATCAAAGCGTTTGGGTTTATGCAGACTTATGGAGAAGCCTGCGTTTACAAGAAAGTGAGTGGGAGCTCTGTAGCATTTCTCATATTATATGTAGATGACATACTTTTGATGGGAAATGATATAGAGCTTTTGGACAGCATTAAGGCCTACTTGAATAAGAGTTTTTCAATGAAGGACCTTGGAGAAGCTACTTATATTTTAGGCATCAAGATCTATAGAGATAGATCAAGACGCCTCATAGGTATTTCACAAAGCACATACCTTGATAAGATATTGAAGAAGTTCAATATGGATCAGTCTAAGAAGGGGTTCTTGCCTGTGTTGCAAGGTGTGAAATTGAGCTCAGCTCAATGTCCGACCACGGCAGAAGATATAGAAGAGATGAGTGTCATCCCCTATGCCTCAGCCATAGGGTCTATTATGTATGCCATGCTGTGTACCAGACCTGATGTAAAACTTGCCGTAAGTTTGGTAGGTAGGTACCAAAGTAATCCCAGCAAGGAACACTGGACAGCGGTCAAGAATATCCTGAAGTACCTGAAAAGGACTAAGGAAATGTTTCTCGTTTATGGAGGTGACGAAGAGCTCGTCGTAAAGGGTTACGTCAACGCTAGCTTCGACACAGATCTGGATGACTCTAAGTCACAAACCGGATACATGTATATTTTGAATGGTGGGGCAGTAAGCTGGTGCAGTTGCAAGCAGAGCGTCGTGGCAGGATCTACATGTGAAGCGGAGTACATGGCAGCCTCGGAGGCAGCGCATGAAGCAATTTGGGTGAAGGAGTTCATCACCGACCTAGGAGTCATACCCAATGCGTCGGGGCCGATCAAACTCTTCTGTGACAACACTGGGGCTATTGCACTTGCCAAGGAGCCTAGGTTTCACAAGAAGACCAGGCACATCAAGCGTCGCTTCAACTCCATTCATGAAAACGTTCATGATGGAGACATAGATATTTGTAAAGTACATAAGGACCTAAATGTAGCAGATCCGTTGACTAAACCTCTCCCTAGAGCAAAACATGATCAACACCAGAATTCCATGGGTGTTCGATTCATCACAATGTAACTAGATTATTGACTCTAGTGCAAGTGGGAGACTGTTGGAAATATGCCCTAGAGGCAATAATAAAAGGATTATTATTATATTTCCTTGTTCATGATAATTGTCTTTTATTCATGCTATAATTGTGTTATCCGGAAATCGTAATACATGTGTGAATACATAGACACCAACACGTCCCTAGTAAGCCTCTAGTTGACTAGCTCGTTGATCAACAGATAGTCATGGTTTCCTGACTATGGACATTGGATGTCATTGATAACGAGATCACATCATTAGGAGAATGATGTGATGGACAAGACCCAATCCTAAACATAGCACAAGATCGTATAGTTCATTTGCTAGAGTTTTTCCAATGTCAAGTATCTTTTCCTTAGACCATGAGATCGTGTAACTCCCGGATACCGTAGGAATGCTTTGGGTGTACCAAACGTCACAACGTAACTGGGTGACTATAAAGGTATACTAGGGTATCTCCGAAAGTGTCTGTTGGGTTGACACGGATCAAGACTGGGATTTGTCACTCCGTATGACGGAGATGTATCTCTTGGGCCCACTCGGTAATGCATCATCACAATGAGCTCAAAGTGACCAAGTGTCTGGTCACGGGATCATGCATTACGGTACGAGTAAAGTGACTTGCCGGTAACGAGATTGAACGAGGTATTGGGATACCGACGATCGAATCTCGGGCAAGTAACGTACCGATTGACAAAGGGAATTGTATACGGGGTTGCTTGAATCCTCGACATCGTGGTTCATCCGATGAGATCATCGAGGAGCATGTGGGAGCCAACATGGGTATCCAGACCCCGCTGTTGGTTATTGACCGGAGAGCCATCTCGGTCATGTCTACATGTCTCCCGAACCCGCAGGGTCTACACACTTAAGGTTCGGTGACGCTAGGGTTGTACGGATATGTATATGCAGTAACCCGAAAGTTGTTCGGAGTTCTGGATGAGATCCCGGACGTCATGAGGAGTTCCGGAATGGTCCGGAGGTAAAGAATTATATATAGGAAGTGCTATTTCGGCCATCGGGACAAGTTTCGGGGTCACCGGTATTATACCGGGACCACCGGAAGGGTCCCGGGGGTCCACCGGGTGGGGCCACCTATCTCGGAGGGCCCCATGGGCTGAAGTGGGAAGGGATCCAGCCCAAAGTGGGCTGGGGCGCCACTTTCCCCTAGGGCCCATGCGCCTAGGGTGGGGAAACCCTAAAGGGGGCGCCCCCTTGCTTGGGGGGCAAGCCCCCCACCCCTTGGCCGGAGCCCCCCCTAGGCGCCCTATATATAGTGGGGGGAGGGAGGGCCTCACACCTACGCCTTTGGTGCCTCCCTCTTCCCCTCCAACACCTCCTCCTCCTCCATAGAGCTTGGCGAAGCCCTGCCGGAGTACTGCAGCTCCACCATCACCACGCCGTCGTGCTGCTGCTGGAGCCATCTTCCTCAACCTCTCCTTTCCCCTTGCTGGATCAAGAAGGAGGAGACGTCACGCTGACCGTACATGTGTTGAACGCGGAGGTGCCGTCCGTTCGGCGCTAGGATCTCCGGTGATTTGGATCACGTCGAGTACGACTTCCTCATCCCGTTCTTTGAACGCTTCCGCGCGTGATCTACAAAGGTATGTAGATGCAATCCGATCACTCGTTGCTAGATGAACTCCTAGATGGATCTTGGTGAAACCATAGGAAAAATTTTGTTTTCTGCAACGTTCCCCAACATGATATTCCTTTTCTTCGAAACCCTAAAATAGGCAAAAAAACAACAATTCTGGGCTGGGCCTCCGGTTAATAGGTTAGTCCCAAAAATAATATAAAAGTGGATTATAAATCCCAATAATGTCCAAAACAGTAGATAATATAGCATGGAGCAATCAAAAATTATAGATACGTTGGAGACATATCAAGCATCCCCAAGCTTAATTCCTGCTCGTCCTCGAGTAGGTAAATGATAAAAACAGAATTTTTGATGTGGAATGCTACTTGGCATAATTTCAATGTAATTCTTCTTAATTGTGGTATGAATATTCAGATCCGAAAGATTCATGATAAAAGTTTAATATTGACATAAAAATAATAATACTTTAAGCATACTAACAAAGTAATTATGTCTTCTCAAAATAACATGGCCAAAGAAAGTTATCCCTACAAAATCATATAGTCTGGCTATGCTCTATCTTCACCACACAAAGTATTTAAATCATGCACAACCCCGATGACAAGCCAAGCAATTGTTTCATACTTTTGACATTCTCAAACTTTTTCAGTCTTCACGCAATACATGAGCGTGAGCCATGGATATAGCACTATTGGTGGAATAGAATGGTGGTTGTGGAGAAGACAAAAAAGAGAAGATAGTCTCACATCAACTAGGCGTATCAACGGGCTATGGAGATGCCCATCAATAGATATCAATGTGAGTGAGTAGGGATTGCCATGCAATGGATGCACTAGAGCTATAAGTATATGAAAGCTCAAAAAGAAACTAGTGGGTGTGCATCCAACTTGCTTGCTCACGAAGACCTAGGGCATTTTGAGGAAGCCCATCATTGGAATATACAAGCCAAGTTCTATAATGAAAACTTCCCACTAGTATATGAAAGTGACGAAATGAGAGACTCTCTATCATGAATATCATGGTGCTACTTTGAAGCACAAGTGTGGTAAAAGGATAGTAGCATTGCCCCTTCTCTCTTTTTCTCTCATTTTTTTTATTATTTGGGCCTTTTCTCTTTTTTATGGCCTCTTTTCTTTTTTATTTTTATTTTTTTCATCCGGAGTCTCATCCCGACTTGTGGGGGAATCATAGTCTCCATCATCCTTTCCTCACTGGGACAATGCTCTAATAATGATGATCATCACACTTTTATTTTCTTACAACTCAACAATTACAACTCGATACTTAGAATAAAATATGACTCTATGTGAATGCCTCCGGCGGTGTACCGGGATATGCAATGACTCATGAGTGACATGTATGAAAGAATTATGAATGGTTGCTTTGCCACAAATACGATATCAACTACATGATCATGCTAAGCAATATGACAATGATGGAGTGTGTCATAATAAATGGAACGGTGGAAAGTTGCATGGCAATATATCTCGGAATGGCTATGGAAATGCCATGATAAGTAGGTATGGTGGCTGTTTTGAGGAAGGTATATGGTGGGTGTATGATACCGGCGAAAGGTGCGCGGTATTAGAGAGGCTAGCAATGGTGGAAGGAAGAAAAGTGTGTATAATCCATGGACTCAACATTAGTCATAAAGAACTCATATACTTATTGCAAAGATCTACAAGTTATCAAAGAAAACGCGCATGCTCCTAGGAGGATAGATTGGTAGGAAAAGACCATTGCTCGTCCCCGACCGCCACTCATAAGTAAGACAATCAATAAATAAATCATGCTCCGACTTCATCACATAACAGTTCACCATACGTGCATGCTATGGGAATCACAAACTTTAACACAAGTATTTCTCAAATTCACAACTACTCAACTAGCACAACTTTAATATCACCATCTTCATATCTCAAAACAATTATCAAGCATCAAACTCCTCTTAGTATTCAAAACACTCATAAGAAAGTTTTTACTATTCTTGAATACCAAGCATATTAGGATTATTTAAGCAAATTACCATGGTATTTAAGACTCCCAAAATAATCTAAGTGAAGCATGAGAGATCAATAGTTTCTATAAAACAAATCCACCACCGTGCTCTAAAAGATAAAGTGAAGTACTAGAGCAAAACTATATAACTCAAAAGATATAAGCGAAGCACATAGAGTATTCTAACAAATTCCAAATCATGTATGGCTCTCTCAAAGGTGTGTACAGCAAGGATGATTGTGGTAAATTAAAAAGCAAATACTCAAATCATACAAGACGCTCCAAGCAAAACACATATCATGTGGTGAATAAAAATATAGCTCCAAGTAAAGTTACCGATGGAAGTAGACGAAAGAGGGGATGCCTTCCGGGGCATACCAAAGCTTTGGCTTTTAGGTGTCCTTAGATTATCTTGGGGGTTCCATGGGCATACCCAAGCTTAGGCTCTTGCCACTCCTTGTTCCATAATCCATCAAATCTTTACCCAAAACTTGAAAACTTCACAACACAGAACTCAAAGTAGAAAATCTCGAGAGCTCCGTTAGCGAAAGAAAACAAAAGACCACTTCAAGGTACTGTAATTAACTCATTATTTATTTATATTGGTGTTAAACCTACTGTATTCCAACTTCTCTATGGTTTATAAACTATTTTACTATCCATAGATTCATCAAAATAAGCAAACAACACACGAAAAACAGAATCTGTCAAAAACAGAAAAGTCTGTAGTAATCTGTAGCTAGCGCAAGATCTGGAACCCCACAAATTCTAAAATAAATTGACGTACGTGAGGAATTTATCTATTAATCATATTCAAAAATAATTAACTAAACTAGTCGTCAACCCATGCATTCGCACGGGCTAGACTATCGACCATTTATAAATGGTTCCTGTGATTTTGATCCATTGTTGTTATTTGGACCATGCACACTTCACATATTGAATTTCCTTCATATTTGATCTATTGTTGTTTTCTAAAATATCAGACCGCTCGCATTTGATCCTTCATAAGGCATATCCTATAGAATGCCCTTTACTTGTTACTTTATGCACTATTTCAAAAATTCCCATATAATGGATTTAATCCTGAGGTTGTACTGTCTATACCCGTGTCAATGTCTACGGGGCTAGATATTAAGATGTAGAAACTACCATCTGTTTTTCTTACAATCAACATATGATGAAGTCGAGCCTTTTGTCGACTATATGTCATCAATTTAGATATATTATATTTTTCATATATAGACTTAACACGATGAAGTTGTACGTAGTGGCGCCTCAAGAATATCATCAACACGAAATCATCAATATACCATGTCTCATTCCATACTAATAATAACAACTACTGTTAAGTTTGTCTATGTATGTATCTGTCCCTAGGCCAGTGTAACTTTAAACTATATGGATTCTATTTTATGCTTATACTTACAAACAAAAGTAAGCGTTTTGAAACTACAGTTTTCAATTCTCTGAATATCTGCAGGTTGCTATAATTTAATTTGTATATATTTTTGAATCAAAATTCCAAGAATTGTAAATGTAGTATATGACCCAAATAATATATCTAGAACAAATGCTGCATTTGAATTTCTGCATGTATGCTTACAGTAGGACATCCTCTTTATACATTTTTACTGGTATTACATTCTCTTTATACATGTTAAAAGGTTTTTTTATAAAGAAAGCATATTGTAGAAATGCATTTTACATAAGATGCAATTTTGAACCATGAAACTATTAAGTTGTTTTGCAAGAATTGTGGAGCATCATGTTGGTTATCATTGTTACTCCTGCCAATAATAATAAAAAATGAGACATTAGTTTTGGCAAAGGAGCTAAAAAAATAAACATCTTGCTGTGTTCAAGTAGAAGATGTTTTAGGTAGTCTAATGGTATACTTCTCTTTCACAATGATTTAAAAAAATATTTATGTTACTTGCATACGTGTAATGTGTTTTCTAGATTAATTTATCATGCAATTTTTTTACTGTATAACCTTTTTTATTTTGTTTTGTTTGCAGGTTTACACAAAAGCTGTGAACAAAATTTACATATTAGAAAAACTAAGAGTAAGGAACTTCAGTATTACTGGGAAACATAGAATTCGATTTTTTTTAAATATTACAAATTCCTCTCATTGTGGACGTGGTCATTTTGGAATCTATTTTTTTCCTTTATACAGTGGAGAAGGAGAATCTTACTGACTACAATATTACGTGTTGATTCACAGCCGTCTTACAGTTGAAATGGTGATCCAGAGTTGGCAATGGTGCAGCATCCCGAGCTTGGAGGCATATCATGTGTTTTTGTCTCCTGGCTCCAGTGACGAACTTGTACTTGTTATGTGCACTCCGTGGAGCAGCTAACAAATAATTCAGGTAATGCATCTATACCTAATTTTGCTGCAAATACGTATCAAGGCAGGCTACGGCTAAAGCACTTATGGATTCCAAATGATTACATACCTCAATATGCATTCCTCTATGACATAGTTAATGAAATTGATGAGGACGGTTCCTTTTCCTTGAGAGAAGATGTAGCCGACACCTATGAGTTAGGCGCCAAGACAATGTCAAAGTGGTATATATTTTTCAACGGTATGCCGAGCATCCTCTGTGTTAGTTTGCATAATTGAGGTCCTAATTTTCCTGCTGGAATGGGCTGAGCCAGTTCATGCGCTCCCAATGTATGTGGCTTGTAGAATGAAGCGGCCATCAACATCACCGTCAACATGGCCTTGTACATGGATGCCATGTAGCGGGTGGACTCCCCAGCCAATCAACAAAAGGAATAACTTCACACTGCATTATCTGCGAGGCAAACTCACTTAAGAAACTATTCAATAATTGTCATACAAAAATATACTACGACCCCATATTCGACGCTCGGCGAACGTCGTGAACTGTTTAGAACTAATTACCTTGTATCTTTAATATGTTTATCCAAAGTTCCAAACATAGCAAATGATTCCACACATGATATCAAGATGAAAATATCTACAACTTCATGCTTCAGACATAATGTAATTCTTCCTCAAATTTGATGGATAATATTCTAAATAATAATCAGTTCTTACAGAAAGCTGCACTTATCCTCGCACTGTAACTGTCCATACCTGTGAGGCAAAGCCACTTCGGAAACTATTCGAAGATTGTCACACAAAAATATATTGCGGCCCTGAACTTGTGAGTCGGCGAACCCTTTCAAACTAACTTTGCATATTTTATCATGTTTATCTAAATATAAAAAAAATGATATGCTCATGATAACTTTCATTTTGAAACATAATGTAATTCTTACTCCAGTTTGATGGAATATACGCTTCTGTTCTTCTGTAAACTGCAGCAGTACGCATCATTAGATTTTTGGCCGCAGCTTGCAAACCATAAATTAGAGTTGAGCAAAATTGGTCCCGTAGGAAAATTTATTGTGAATCCCACAACTTTAACCATTCGCTCAATTTTAGATTACACACTGTTTAATACCAGTTTTACAACTAAGTTAAGGCTCGCAAGGCAACCAATCCCAAGATGAATAGGTAGCATAAATATCTCCAATCTGTCTACATAATATCCAACTAATGACTAATTATAGTTAGGGTTTACCTTTGCTACATGGAATCATTCTTCCATGGCAAGCTCACGAATTCTCCTTCCTTCCATGTCCTTTTCTCCGCTTTGATTGGCTGTTGCATTGCTCTCTTCCAATTGGATGTATTCCCTTCTTTCTTCCGGTTAAACTCTCCTGAAGCAATCTATGAGCTTCTCTAGCATTGTCTACACTTCAGATCTATTTCTTTCCCTGATTGGTAGCTATATCACACACACCCCACGCACCGCAGCAAGAAGAGTAGAAGCTACTTGAAAACTGAAGGCAACAATGCGTACAGGCAACAACATGTCGACGTTTGGCTTCGGCGGCAACATCGTCCTGCGATCAGCGTAGCTCACGAAAGTAGAACTTGATGGCGGTCCGCAGCAAGAAGTGCAGAAGCAACTTGAAAACTGCAGGCAACAATGCGTACAGGCAACAACAGGTCGACGTATGGCTTCGGCGGCAACATCGTCCTGCGATCAGCGTAGCTCACGATAGTAGAACTTGATGGCGGTCCGCGGCAAGAAGAGCAAAAGCGACTTGAAAACTGCAGGCAACAATGCGTACAGGCAACAACAGGTCGACGTATGGCTTCGGCGGCAACATCGTCCTGCGATCAGCATAGCTCACGACAGTAGAACTTGATGGCGGCAGCGAGGACCAGCGGAACGGCGGCCAGCAGCAGTTTCTTATTGCGTGGTGCAGCCGTGCAGCGCCTGGGTTTGAGGGCCGCTACCACGAAGACGTGAAGATGGTCTAGGTTTATTAGTCCATTTTTTATTTAGAGGGAACTATTAGTTGATTGTTTTAGTTGAAGATAATAAATACCTGCCCGTATATGGGGGGAGTCGTTAGTCACATGGAGTATACGGGGAGAGTCGTTGGTCACATGGAGTATATGGGGAGAGTCGTTGGTCACATGGAGACTTCCTTTAATCTGAGCCGCTATAATTCTGTAAACCGAAAAAAAGATAGTTAATCTAGACCAAAAAAACAGATAGTTAATCTTGACCGTAATAATTCGGTCCCACCAGATTAACGGCTCGTAAAATCTAATTAACGTGGGAATTTCTTGGAAGTCTAGAATTAGTATAGGTCTTGGATCTTGGATTGGAAGTCTAGAATTAGTATAGGTATAGATAGATAGATAGATAGATAGATAGATAGATAGATAGATAGCATTTTCCAAATAAAAACGGCAGCAGTTCTCGTGAGCGCTAAAGTATATGTTTTTTACAACAATATATCAAGACTTTCCCCAAGTCTTTCCAACGGTTCTACTTGGCACAAACACTAATTAAACACAAAAAAACACAACCAAAACAGAGGCTAGATAAATTATTTATTACTAAGCAGGAGCAAAAAGTAAGGAATAAAAATAAAATTGGGTTCCCTCCCAACAAGCGCAATCGTTTAACGCCCCTAGCTAGGCATAAAAAGTAAGGATAGATCTAGGTATTGCCATCTTTGGTTGGTAATCCATAAGTGGCTCTCATAATAGATTCATAAGGTAATTTAATTTCCTTTCTAGGAAAGTGTTCCATGCCTTTCCTTAACGGAAATTGAAATCTAATATTTCCTTCCTTCATATCAATAATTACACCAATCGTTCTAAGGAAAGATCTACCAAGAATAATAGGACATGAAGGATTGCAATCTATGTCAAGAACAATAAAATCTACGGGCACATTATTCCTATTTGCGACAATAAGAACATCATTAATTCTTTCCATAGGTTTCTTAATAGTGGAATACGCAAGGTGCAAGTTTAGAGAGCAATCATCAAAATCACGGAAACCTAACAAATCACACAAGGTCTTTGGAATCATGGAAACACTAGCACCCAAATCACACAAAGCATAGCATTCATGATCTTTAATTTTAATTTTAATAGTTGGTTCCCACTCATCATAAAGTTTTCTAGGGATAGAAACTTCCAACTCAAGTTTTTCTTCATAAGATTGCATCAAGGCATCAACGATATGTTTAGTAAACGCTTTGTTTTGACTATAAGCATGAGGAGAATTTAGCACGGATTGCAACAAGGAAATACAATCAATCAAAGAGCAATTTTCATAATTAAATTCCTTGAAATCCATAATAGTGGGTTTAGCAACATCTAGGGTTTTAATTTCTTCAATCCCACTTTCATCAAATTTAGCATCAAGATCTAAAAACTCCGAATTTTTGGAACGCCTTCTAGGTAAAGGTGGATCATATTCAGTCCCATCATTATCAAGATTCATATTGCAAAACAAAGATTTAATAGGGGACACATCAATAACTTTTAGATCTTCATCTTTATTTTCATAGGAACTAGAAGAACACGCTCTTATAAAGGCATCTTTCTTAGCACGCATTCTAGCGGTTCTTTCTTTGCACTCATCAATGGAAATTCTCATGGCTTTGAGAGACTCATTGATATCATGCTTAGGTGGAATAGATCTAAGTTTTAAATAATCAACATCAAGAGAAATTTTATCAACGTTCCTAGCCAAATCATCAATTTTAAGCAATTTTTCTTCAATCAAAGCATTGAAATTCTTTTGCGAAGTAATGAATTCTTTAATACTGGATTCAAAATAAGAGGGCATATTATTATAATTTCCATAAGAATTGTTGTAGGAATTACCATAATTATTAAAGGAATTACTAGGATAAGGCCTAGGATTAAAGTTTCCTCTATACGCGTTGTTACCAAAATTATTCCTACCACCAAAATTCACATCCATAGATTCATTTTTATTCTCAATCAAAGTAGACAAAGGCATATCATTAGGATCAGAAGAAACACTCTTACTAGCAAATAATTTCATAAGTTCATCCATCTTTCCACTCAAAACATTAATTTCTTCTATCGCATGCACCTTTTTATTAGTGGATCTTTCATAGGCCATTGAGAATAATTAACCATAATATTATCTAGGAGTTTAGTGGCTTCTCCTAAGGTGATTTCCATAAAAGTGCCTCCCGCGGCATAAAATTCAATCTGGCATAAATTTTTTGTATAATCATCCACAAATTCAAACCATGAGTAGGGCAATTACGTATCATTAATTTCATCCTCTCCCAAGCTTGTGCAACATGTTCATGATCAAGTTGCTTAAAATTCATAATATCGTTTCTAAGGGAGATGATCTTAGCAGGAGGAAAATACTTAGAGATAAAAGCATATTTGCACTTATTCCACGAATCAATACTATTTTTAGGCAAAGATGAAAACCAAGCTTTAGCATGATCTCTAAGCGAAAAAGGAAATATCTTCAATTTAACAATATCATTATCAACATCTTTCTTCTTTTGCATATCACACAAATCAACGAAGCTATTTAGATGGGTAGCGGCATCTTCACTAGGAAGGTCAGAAAACAGATCTTTCATGACAAGATTCAGCAAAGTGACATTAATTTCACAAGATTCAGCATCGGGAAGAGGAGCAATCAGAGTGCTAATAAAATCATTGTTGTTGGTATTGGTAAAGACACACAATTTAGTGTTATCTTGAGCCATCGTGACAAGCAAGCAATCCAACACACAAGCAAACAAAAAGCAAGCGGGCAAAAAGAGGCAAATAGAGAAAGAGATGGAGGATAGAGAGAGAGGGCGAATAAAACGACAAGGGTGAAGTGGGGGAGAGGAAAACGAGAGGCAAATGACAAATAATGTAATGCGGGAGATAAGGGTATGTAATGGGTACTTGGTATGTTGACTTTTGCGTAGACTCTCCGGCAACGGCGCCAGAAATGGCTCATTGTCGGGAGTCAAATCTTGACTTGCCCGAACCTCCCCGGCAACGGCGCCAGAAATTCTTCTTGCTACCTCTTGAGCACTGCGTTGAATTTCCTTGAAGAGAAAAGGATGATGCAGCAAAGTAGCGTAAGTATTTCCCTCAGTTTTTGAGAACCAAGGTATCAATCCAGTAGGAGGCTGCACACAAGTCCCTAGTACCTGCACAAAACAAATAACTCCTCGCAACCAACGCGATAAGGGGTTGTCAATCCCTTCACGGTCACTTATGAGAGTGAGATCTGATAGATATGATAAGATAATATTTTTGGTATTTTTATGATAAAGATGCAAAGTAAAATAAAAGCAAAGTAAAAAGTAAAGGAAATAACTAAGTATTGGAAGATCAATATGATGAAGATAGACCCGAGGGCCATAGGTTTCACTAGTGGCTTCTCTCAAGAGCATAAGTATTTTATGGTGGGTGAACGAATTACTGTTGAGCAATTGACAGAATTAAGCATAGTTATGAGAATATCTAGGTTTGATCATGTATATAGGCATCACGTCCGAGACAAGTAAACCGACTCCTGCCTGCATCTACTACTATTACTCCACTCATCGACCGCTATCCAGCATGCATCTAGAGTATTAAGTTCATGAAAACAGAGTAACGCCTTAAGCAAGATGACATGATGTAGAGGGATAAATTCATGCAATATGATAAAAAAACATCTTGTTATTCTCGATGGCAAAAATACAATACGTGCCTTGCTGCCCCTACTGTCACTGGGAAAGGACACCGCAAGATTGAACCCAAAGCTAAGCACTTCTCTCATTGCAAGAAAGATCAATCTAGTAGGCCAAACCAAACTGATAATTCGAAGAGGCTTGCAAAGATAACTAATCATACATAAAAGAATTCAGAGAAGATTCAAATATTGTTCATAGATAATTTTGATCATAAACCCACAATTCATCGGTCTCAACAAACACACCGCAAAAAGAAGATTACATCGAATAGATCTCCACAAGAGAGGGGGAGAACATTGTATTGAGATCCAAAAAGAGAGAAGAAGCCATCTAGCTAATAACTATGGACCCGAAGGTCTGAGGTAAACTACTCACACTTCATCGGAGAGGCTATGGTGTTGGTGTAGAAGCCCTCTGTGATGGATGCCCCCTCCGGCGGAGCTCCAGAACAGGCCCCAAGATGGGATCTCGTGGATACAGGAAGTTACGACGGTGGAATTAGGGTTTTGGCTCCGTATCTGATCGTTTGGGGGTACGTAGGTATATATATATAGGAGGAAGGGGTACGTCGGTGGAGCAACAAGGGGCCCACGAGGGTGGAGGGCGCGCCTGGGGGGGTAGGCACGCTCCCCTACCTCGTGGCCTGCTCCTTTGTTTCTTGACGTTGGGTCCAAGTCTCCTGGATCATGTTCGGTGAGAAAATCACATTCCCGAAGGTTTCATTCCGTTTGGACTCCGTTTGATATTCCTTTTCTTCGAAAACCTAAAATAGGCAAAAAAACAGCAATTCTGGGTTGGGCCTCCGGTTAATAGGTTAGTCCCAAAAATAATATAAAAGTGGATAATAAAGCCCAATAATGTCCAAAACAGTAGATAATATAGCATGGAGCAATCAAAAATTATAGATACGTTGGAGACGTATCATCACCCTTGGGTGGAGGAGGATCCCCTAGGATTCCGACAGGCAAATTATGTTTCAGGATGGGTTCCTGTTTAAAGAATACTTCATCTATTTCTCTTCTTTCATTCATGAACATATCATTTTCATGGTCTAGCAAATATTGTTCTAAAGGATCACTAGGAGGCACGACAATAGAAGCAAGACCAATAATTTCATCTTTACTAGGCAATTCCTCTTCATGGTGTTGTCTACGAAATTTAGAAAAGTTGAACTCATGAGACATATCATCTAGACCAACAGTAACAACATCCTTTTCGCAGTCTATCTTAGCATTAACAGTGTTCAAGAAGGGTCTACCAAATATAATGGGACAAAAGTTATCTTGTGGGGAACCAAGAACAAGAAAATCAGCAGGATATTTAGTTTTCCCACACAAGACTTCAACATCTCTAACAATTCCAATTGCTGAAATAGAATCTTTATTGGCAAGTTTAATTGTGACATCAATATCTTCTAATTCAGCAGGTGCAATATCATGCATAATTTCTTTGTATAAGTCAATAGGTATTGCACTAGCACTAGGACCCATATCACATAAGCCATGATAACAGTGATCTCCTATTTTAACAGAAATAACAGGCATGCCTACCACAGGTCTATGTTTATCTTTAGCACAAGGTTTGGCAATTCTAGCAGTCTCATAACAGAAATAAATAACATGCCCATCAATATTATCAGCCAAGAGATCCATAACAATAGCAATATTAGGTTCAACTTTAACTTGCTCAGGAGGTGTATATGTTCTAATATTGCTTTTACGAACCACAGTTGAAGCTTTAGCATGATCTTTTATCCTAATAGGAAAAGGTGGTTTCTCAACATAAGCAGTAGGAACAATAGAATCATTATAAGTAATAGTCTTTTCTTCAACTTTAATAGGTGCAACTACTTTTACTTCTATGGGAGGATGATATTTAAACCACTTCTCCCTAGGGAGATCAACATGAGTAGCAAAAGATTCACAGAAAGAAGCTACTATTTCGGAGTCAAGTCCATATTTAGTGCTAAATTTACGGAAAACATCGGTATCCATAAAAGATTTAACACAATCAAACTTAGGTGTCATACCTGACTTCTTACCTTCGTCGAGGTCCCAATCTTCAGAGTTGTTTTTAATTCTTTCCAATAAATCCCATTTGAATTCAATAGTCTTCATCATAAAAGAGCCAGCACAAGAAGTATTGAGCATGGTGCGATTATTATGAGAAAGCCGAGCATAAATTTTTTGAATAATTATTTCTCTTGGAAGCTCATGATTGGGGCATGAATATAACATTGATTTAAGCCTCCCCCAAGCTTGAGCGATGCTTTCTCCTTCGCGAGGCCAAAAAATATATATATATAATTGCGATCACGATGAACAAGATGCATAGGATAAAACTTCTAATGAAATTCCAATTTCAATCGTTTGTAGTTCCATGATCCCATATCATCACATAGCCTATACCATGGCAATGGATCTCCCTTCAAAGATAAAGGGAAGACCTTCTTCTTAATAACATCATCGGGCACACCTGCAAGCTTAAATAATCCACAAACTTCATCCACATATATTAGGTGCTCATCAGGATGCATTGTTCCGTCTCCTGCAAAAGGATTAGCTAGCAGTTTTTCTATCATACCCGAAGGAATCTCAAAGTAGACATTTTCATTTTCAGTAGGTTCAATAGGTTGAGGAGCAACTCTTTGCTCTACTGGTCGGGGTGAAGATACCCCGAACAAGCCCCTCAGAGGATTACTTTCCATAGCAACAAGTGACACTAAATTTCAGCACACTATATAAATTTTTCCTTACCAAATTCCACGTACCAAAGGCGCTTCACTCCCCAGCAACGGCGCCAGAAAAGAGTCTTGATGACCCACAAGTATAGGGGATCTGTCGTAGTCCTTTTGATAAGTAAGAGTGTTGAACCCAACGAGGAGCAGAAGGAAATGATAAGCGGTTTTCAGCAATGTATTCTCTGCAAGCACTGAAATTATAGGTAATAGATAGTTTTGTGATAAGATAATTTGTAACGAGCAACAAGTAACAAAAGTAAATAAAGTGCAGCAAGGTGGCCCAATCCTTTTGTAGCAACGGACAAGCCTGGAAAAATTCTTATATAGAGAAAAGCGTTCCCGAGGACACATGGGAATTATCGTCAAGCTAGTTTTCATCACGTTCATATGATTCACGTTCGGTACTTTGATAATTTGGTATGTGGGTGGACCGGTGCTTGGGTACTGTCCTTACTTGGACAAGCATTCCACTTATGATTAACCTCTATTGCAAGCATCCGCAACTACAACAAAAGTATTAAGGTAAACCTAACCATAGCATGAAACATATGGATCCAAATCAGCCCCTTACGAAGCAACGCATAAACTAGGGTTTAAGCTTCTGTCACTCTAGCAACCCATCATCTACTTATTACTCCCCAATGCCTTCCTCTAGGCCCAAATAATGGTGAAGTGTCATGTAGTCTACGTTCACATAACACCACTAGAGGAGAGACAACATACATCTCATCAAAATATCGAACGAATACCAAATTCACATGACTACTACTAGCAAGACTGTTCCCATGTCCTCAGGAACAAACGTAACTACTCACAAAGCATATTCATGTTCATAATCAGAGGGGTATTAATATGCATATAGGATCTGAACATATGATCTTCCACCAAATAAACCAACTAGCATCAACTACAAGGAGTAATTAACACTACTAGCAACCCACAGGTACCAATCCCAGACTTAGAGACAAGAATTAGATACAAGAGATGAACTAGGGTCTGAGAGGAGATGGTGCTGGTGAAGATGTTGATGGAGATTGCCCTCTCCCGATGAGAGGAGCGTTTGTGATGACGATGGCGATGATTTCCCCCTCCCGGAGGGAAGTTTCCCGGCAGAACGGCTCCGCCGGAGCCCTAGATTGGTTCCGCCAAGGTTCCGCCTCGTGGCGGCGGAGTCTTGTCGAAAGCTGGCTTATGATTTTTTTTTCTCATCGAAAGACTCCATATAGCAGAAGATGGGCATCGGAGGGCCACCAGGGGGCCCACAAGGCAGGGGGCGCGCCCAGGGGGTAGGGCGCGCCCCCCACCCTCGTGGGCAGGGTGCGGCCCCCTCTGGAACTTCTTGCACTCAGTATTTTTTATATATTCTGAAAATGACTTCCGTGAAGTTTCAGGACTTTTGGAGCTGTGCAGAATAGGTCTCTAATATTTGATCCTTTCCCAGCCCAGAATCCCAGCTGCTGGCATTCTCCCTCTTTATGTAAACCTTGTAAAATAAGAGAAAATAGGCATAAGTATTATGACATAATGTGTAATAACTGCCCATAATGCAATAAATATCGATATAAAAGCATGATGCAAAATGGACATATCAGCATCAGAGGGCCACCAGGGGGCCCACGAGGCAGGGGGCGCGCCTAGGGGGGTAGGGCGCGCCCCCACCCTCGTGGCTGGTGGGTGGCCCCCCTCTAGTACTTCTTGCGCTCGGTATTTTTTATATATTCTAGAAATAACTTCTGTGAAGTTTCAGGACTTTTGGAGCTATGCAGAATAGGTCTCTAATATTTGCTCCTTTTCCAGCCCAGAATCCCAGCTGCCGGTATTCTCCCTCTTCATGTAAACCTTGTAAAATAAGAGAGAGTAGGCATAAGTATTGTGACATAATGTGTAATAACAGCCCACAATGCAATAAATATCGATATAAAAGCATGATGCAAAACGGACGTATCAGTATTCTATTTCTTAGTCCTGAAGATATGCAAGAGGCAAAGAAATCTATGAAAGAAAAGGATATTAAAGCTGAAGATGTTAAGAATTTACCACCTATTGAAGAAATACATGGTCTTGATAACCCGACACAGGTAGTAAAGGTAAATTCTCTCTATAGATTTGATGAAGGTGATATCCCTCATTATAAGTCTGCTAGCCAATGCTTAGATGAGTTTGATAATTTTATTATTGAATAAGAAAACTACAATGCTTATGTTCGTAGACAATTAAAACACAATGCTTATATGATTGAACACTTGAGTGATTATATGTCTAGAGTTAAAGGTAAACTTAAACTTATTAGTAAACATGCTTCTATGATTACCACTCAAGTAGAACAAGTACTTAAAGCTCATAATGATTTGCTCAATGAATTAAATAATAAGAAAAATTGTAATGCTATTAGAGTTGTGACTAGAGGGGGTAAAATGACTCAGGAACCTTTATATCCTGAAGGCCACCCTAAGAGAATTGAGCAAGATTCTCAGAGAACTAATGTTGATGCACCTAGTTCTTCTAAGAAGAAGAAAAAGAAAAATGATAGAACTTTGCATGCTTCTAGTGAACCTGTTGTTGACACACGTGAGAATCCCAATGATATTTCTATTTCTGATGCTGAAACACAATCTGGTAATGAACATGAACCTAGTGATAATATTTATGATGATGTTCATGTTGATGCTCAACCTAGCAATGATAATGATGTAGAGATTGAACCTGCTGTTGATCTTGATAACCCACAATCAAAGAATCAACGTTATTGTTAGAATAAATCTGAGGCATACCGTCGATCTGAAGGAAATATGCCCTAGAGGCAATAATAAAGTTATTATTTATTTCCTTATAATCATGATAAATGTTTATTATTCATGCTAGAATTTTATTAACCGGAAACATAATACATGTGTGAATACATAGACAAACAAAGTGTCACTAGTATGCCTCTACTTGACTAGCTCGTTAATCAAAGATGGTTATGTTTCCTGACCATGAACAATAGTTGTTATTTGATTAACGAGGTCACATCATTAGTTGAATGATCTGATTGACATGACCCATTCCATTAGCTTAGCACACGATCGTTTAGTATGTTGCTATTGCTTTCTTCATGACTTATACATGTTCCTATGACTATGAGATTATGCAACTCCCGTTTACCGGAGGAACACTTTGGGTGCTACCAAACGTCACAACGTAACTGGGTGATTATAAAGGAGCATTGCAGGTGTCTCCAAAGGTAGATGTTGGGTTGGCGTATTTCGAGATTAGGATTTGTCACTCCGATTGTCGGAGAGGTATCTCTAGGCCCTCTCGGTAATACACATCACATAAGCCTTGCAAGCATTACAACTAATATGTTAGTTGTGAGATGATGTATTAAGGAACGAGTAAAGAGACTTGCCGGTAACGAGATTGAACTAGGTATTGGATACCGACGATCGAATCTCGGGCAAGTAACATACCGATGACAAAGGGAATAACGTATGTTGTTATGCGGTCTGACCGATAAAGATCTTCGTAGAATATGTAGGAGCCAATATGGGCATCCAGGTCCCGCTATTGGTTATTGACCGGAGACGTGTCTCGGTCATGTCTACATTGTTCTCGAACCCGTAGGGTCCGCACGCTTAAGGTTACGATGACAGTTACATTATGAGTTTATGCATTTTGATGTACCGAAGGTTGTTCGGAGTCCCGGATGTAATCACGGACATGACGAGGAGTCTCGAAATGGTCGAGACGTAAAGATTGATATATTGGAAGCCAACGTTTGGACATCGGAAGTGTTCCGGGTGAAATCGGGATTTTACCGGAGTACCGGGAGGGTTACCGGAACCCCCCGGGAGCTATATGGGCCATAGTGGGCCTTAGTGGAAAGAGAAGGGGCTGCCCTAGATGGGCTGCGCGCCTCCCCCTTTCCCTAGTCCTATTAGGACTAGGAGAGGTGGCCGGCCCCCTCCTCCTCTTTTCCCCCTCCGCGAATCCTATTCCAACTAGGATTGGGGGGGAATCCTACTCCCAGAGGGAGTAGGACTCTCCTGGCGCACCAAGCTTGGCCGGCCAGCCTCCCCCCCCTCTACTCCTTTATATACGGAGGCAGGGGCACCTCTAGAGACACAAGTTGATCCACGTGATCTATTCCTTAGCCATGTGCGGTGCCCCCTGCCACCATATACCTCGATAATACTGTAGCGGAGTTTAGGCGAAGCCCTGCTGCTGTAGTACATCAAGATCGTCACCACGCCGTCGTGCTGACGGAACTCTTCCCCGACACTTTGCTGGATCAGAGTCTGGGGATCGTCATCGAGCTGAACGTGTGCTCGAACTCGGAGGTGCCGTAGTTTCGGTACTTGATCGGTTGGATCGTGAAGACGTACGACTACTTCCTCTACGTCGTGTCATCGCTTCCGCAGTCGGTCTGCGTTGGGTACGTAGACAACACTCTCCCCCTCATTGCTATGCATCACATGATCTTGCGTGTGCGTAGGAAAACTTTTGAAATTACTACGAAACCCAACAGTGGCATCAGAGCCTAGGTTATTTATGTTGATGTTATATGCACGAGTAGAACACAAGTGAGTTGTGAACGATACAAGTCATACTGCCTACCAGCATGTCATACTTTGGTTCGGCGGTATTGTTGGACGAGACGACCCGGACCAACCTTACGCGTACGCTTACGCGAGACCGGTTCCCTCGACGTGCTTTGCACAGAGATGGCTTGCGGGCGACTGTCTCTCCAACTTTAGTTGAACCAAGTATGGCTACGCCCGGTCCTTGCGAAGGTTAAAACGGAGTCTATTTGACAAACTATCGTTGTGGTTTTGATGCGTAGGTGAGATTGGTTCTTACTTAAGCCCGTAGCAGCCACGAAAAACATGCAACAACAAAGTAGAGGACGTCTAACTTGTTTTTGCAGGGCATGTTGTGATGTGATATGGTCAAGGCATGATGCTGAATTTTATTGTATGAGATGATCATGTTTTGTAACCGAGTTATCGGCAACTGGCAGGAGCCATATGGTTGTTGCTTTATTGTATGCAATGCAATCGCGATGTAATGCTTTACTTTATTACTAAACGGTAGTGATAGTCGTGGAAGCATAAGATTGGCGAGACGACAACGATGCTACGATGGAGATCAAGGTGTCGCGCCGGTGACGATGGTGATCATGACGGTGCTTCGGAGATGGAGATCACAGGCACAAGATGATGATGGCCATATCATATCACTTATATTGATTGCATGTGATGTTTATCTTTTATGCATCTTATCTTGCTTTGATTGACGGTAGAATTATAAGATGATCTCTCACTAAATTATCAAGAAGTGTTCTCCCTGAGTATGCACCATTGCGAAAGTTCTTCGTGCTGAGACACCACGTGATGATCGGGTGTGATAGGCTCTACGTTCAAATACAACGGGTGCAAAACAGTTGCGCACGCAGAATACTCAGGTTATACTTGACGAGCCAAGCATATACAGATATGGCCTCGGAAC
This sequence comes from Triticum urartu, assembly GCF_056163025.1. Lineage (NCBI taxonomy): Eukaryota > Viridiplantae > Streptophyta > Magnoliopsida > Poales > Poaceae > Triticum > Triticum urartu. Next base: position 15,128,830 of record NC_141877.1, read on the forward strand.
ACGGAGACCGAAAGGTCGAGCATGAATCATATAGTAGATATGATCAACATAAACGATGTTCACCATTGAAAGCTACTCCATCTCACGTGATGATCGGTTATGGTTTAGTTGATTTAGATCACGTAATCACTTAGAAGATTAGAGGGATGTCTATCTAAGTGGGAGTTCTTAAGTAATATGATTAATTGAACTTTAATTTATCATGAACTTAGTCCTGGTAGTATTAGCATATCTATGTTGTAGACCAATAGCTCGCGTTGTTGCTTTCATATGTTTATTTTGATATGTTCCTAGAGAAAATTGTGTTGAAAAATGTTAGTAGCAATGATGCGGATTGGATCCGTGATCTGAGGTTTATCCTCATTGCTGCACAGAAGAATTATGTCCTTGATGCACCGCTAGGTGACGGGCCTATTGCAGGAGCAGATACAGACGTCATGAACGTTTGGTTAGCTCAATATGATGACTACTTGATAGTTTAAGTGCACCATGCTTAACGGCTTAGAATCGGCACTTCAAAGACGTTTTGAACATCATGGACCATATGAGATGTTCCAGGAGTTGAAGTTAATATTTCAAGCAAATACCCGAGTTGAGAGATATGAAATCTCCAACAAGTTCTATAGCTAAAAGATGGAGGAGAATCGCTCAACTAGTGAGCATGTGCTCAGATTGTCTGGGTACTACAATCGCTTGAATCAAGTGGGAGTTAATCTTCCAGATAAGATAGTGATTGACAGAATTCTCTAGTCACCATCACCAAGTTAGTAGAACTTCATGATGAACTATAATATGCAAGGGATAACGGAAACAACTCCCAAGCTCTTCGTGATGCTGAAATCAACGAAGGTAGAAATCAAGAAAAACATCAAGTGTTGATGGTTGACAAGATCACTAGTTTCAAGAAAAGGGCAGAGGGAAGAAGGGGAACTTCAAGAAGAACAGCAAGCAAGTTGCTGCTCAAGTGAAGAAGCCCAAGTCTGGTCCTAAGCCTGAGACTAAGTGCTTCTACTGCAAAGGGACTGGTCACTGGAAGCGGATCTACCCCAAGTGAATGGCGGATAAGAAGGATGGCAAAGTGAAAGTATATTTGATATACATGTTATTGATGTGTACTTTACTAGTGTTTATAGTAAACCCTCAGTATTTGATACTAGTTCAGTTGCTAAGATTAGTAACTCGAAACGGGAGTTGCAGAATAAACAGAGACTAGTTAAGGGTGAAGTGACGATGTGTGAGGTTCCAAGATTGATATGATCATCATCGCACACTCCCTATACTTTCGGGATTAGTGTTGAACCTGAATAAGTGTTATTTGGTGTTTGCGTTGAGCATGAATATGATTTGATCATGTTTATTGTAATACGGTTATTCATTTAAGTAAGAGAATAAATTGTTGTTCTGTTTACATGAATAAAACCTTATATGGTTACACACCCAATGAAAATAGTTCGTTGGATCTCGATCGTAGTAATACACATAATCATAATATTGAAACCAAAAGATGCAAAGTTAATAATGATAGTGCAATTTATTTATGGCACTGTCGTTTAGGTCATATTGGTGTAAAGCGCATGAAGAAACTCCATGCTAATGGGATTTTGGAATCACTTGATTATGAATCACTTGATGCTTGCGAACCATGCCTTATGGGCAAGATGACTAAAACGCCGTTCTCCGGAACAATGAAGCAAGCAACAGATTTGTTGGAAATCATACATACTAATGTATGTGGTCCTATGAATATTAAGGCTTACAGCAGGTATCATTATTTTCTGACCTTCACAAGATGATTTGAGCAGATATGGGGATATCTACTTGATGAAACATAAGTCTGAAACATTTGAACAGTTCAAAGAATTTCAGAGTGAAGTGGAAAATCATCGTGACAAGAAAATAAAAGTTTCTACGATATGATCGCAGAGGTAAAATATTTGAGTTACGAGTTTGGTCTTCAGTTAAAACAATGTGAAATAGTTTTCACTACTCACGCCACCTGGAACACCACAGCATAATGGTGTGTCCGAACGTCATAACCGTACTTTATTGGATATAGAGCAATATATGACGTTTCTTACCGATTTACCAATATCGTTTTTGGGATCATGCATTAGAGACAGCTGCATTCACATTAAAAAGGGGCACCATCTAAGTCCGTTGAGACGACACAATCTGAACTATGGTTTGGCAAGAAACCAAAGTTGTCGTTTCTTAAAGTTTGGGGCAACGATGCTTATGTGAAAAAGTTTCATCCTGATAAGCTCAAACCCAAATCGGAGAAATGTGTCTTCATAGGATACCCAAAGAAGACTGTTGGGTACACCTTCTATCACAGATCCGAAGGCAAGACTTTTGTTGCTAAATTCGGAATCTTTCCAGAGAAGGAGTTTCTCTCGAAAGAAGTGAGTGGGAGGAAAGTAGAACTTGACGAGGTAACTGTACCTGCTCCCTTATTGAAAAGTAGTACATCACAGAAAACTGTTTCTGTGACACCTACACCAGTTAGTGAGGAAGCTAATGATGATGATCATGAAACTTCAGAACAAGATACTACTGAACCTCATAGATCAACCAGAGTAAGATCCGCACCAGAGTGGTACGGTAATCCTGTTCTGGAAGTCATGCTACTAGATCATGATGAACCTACGAACTATGAAGAAGCGATGGTGAGCCCAGATTCCGCAAAGTGGCTTGAAGCCATGAAATCTGAGATATGATCCATGTATAAGAACAAAGTATGGACTTTGGTTGACTTACCCGATGATCGGCGAGCAATTGAGAATAAATGGATCTTCAAGAGAAAGACGGACGCTGATAGTAATGTTACTATCTACAAAGCTAGAATTGTCGCAAAAGGTTTTCGACAAGTTCAAGGTGTTGACTACGATGAGATTTTCTCACTCGTATCTATGCTTAAGTCTGTCCGAATCATGTTAGCAATTGCCGCATTTTATGAAATCTGGCAAATGGATAAACAAAACTGCATTCCTTAATGGATTTAGTAAAGAAGAGTTGTATACGATGCAACTAGAAGGTTTTGTCGATCCCAAGCTCCAGCGATCCATCTATGGACTGGTGCAAGAATCTCGAAGTTGGAATATACGCTTTGATAAGTTGATCAAAGCATATAGTTTTATACAGACTTGCGGTGAAGCCTGTATTTACAAGAAAGTGAGTGGGAGCACTACAACATTTCTGATAAGTATATGTGAATGACATATTGTTGATCGGAAATAATGTAGAATTATTCTGTAAAGCATAAAAGGAGTGTTTGAAAGGAGTTTTTCAAAGAAATACTTCGGTGAAGCTGCTTACATATTGAGCTTCAAGATCTATATAGATAGATCAAGACGCTTGATAAGTTTTTTTAATGAGTACATACCTTGACAAGATTTTGAAGTAGTTCAAAATGGAACAGTCAAAGAAAAAGTTCTTGCCTGTGTTACAAGGTGTGAAGTTGAGTAAGACTCAAAGCCCGACCACGGCAGAAAATAGAAAGAGAATGAAAGTCATTCCCTATGCCTCAGTCATAGGTTCTATAAAGTATGCCATGCTGTATACCAGATTTATTGTATGCCCTACCACTGAGTTTGGCAAGGGAGTACAATAATGATCTAGGAGTAGATCACTGGACAGCGGTCAAAATTATCCTTAGTGGAATAAGGATATGTTTCTCGATTATGGAAGAAAAAAAGGGTTCGTCGTAAAGAGTTACGCCGATGCAAGTTTTGACACTAATCTAGATGACTCTAAGTCTCGGTCTAGATACATATTGAAAGTGGGAGCAATTAGCTAGAGTAGCTCCATCCAGAGCATTGTTGACATAGAAATTTGCAAAATACATGCGGATCTGAATGTGGCAGACCCGTTGACTAAGATTCTCTCACAAGCAAAACATGATCACACCTTACTACTCCTTGGGTGTTAATCACATAGCGATGTGAACTAGATTACTGAATCTAGTAAACCCTTCGGGTGTTGGTCACATGGCGATGTGAACTATGGGTGTTAATCACATGATGATGTGAACTATCGATGTTAATCACATGGTGATGTGATCTAGATTATTGACTCTAGTGCAAGTGGGAGACTGAAGGAAATATGCCCTAGAGGCAATAATAAAGTTATTATTTATTTCCTTATAATCATGATAAATGTTTATTATTCATGCTAGAATTGTATTAACCGGGAACATAATACATGTGTGAATACATAGACAAACAAAGTGTCACTAGTATGCTTCTACTTGACTAGCTCGTTAATCAAAGATGGTTATGTTTCCTGACCATGAACAATGAGTTGTTATTTGATTAACGAGGTCACATCATTAGTTGAATGATCTGATTGACATGACCCATTCCATTATCTTAGCACACGATCGTTTAGTATGTTGCTATTGCTTTCTTCATGACTTATACATGTTCCTATGACTATGAGATTATGCAACTCCCGTTTACCGGAGGAACACTTTGGGTGCTACCAAACGTCACAACATAACTGGGTGATTATAAAGGAGCATTACAGGTGTCTCCAAAGGTAGATGTTGGGTTGGCGTATTTCGAGATTAGGATTTGTCACTCCGATTGTCGGAGAGGTATCTCTGGGCCCTCTCGGTAATACACATCACATAAGCCTTGCAAGCATTACAACTAATATGTTAGTTGTGAGATGATGTATTACGGAACGAGTAAAGAGACTTGCCGGTAACGAGATTGAACTAGGTATTGGATACCGACGATCGAATCTCGGGCAAGTAACATACCGATGACAAAGGGAACAACGTATGTTGTTATGCGGTCTGACCGATAAAGATCTTCGTAGAATATGTAGGAGCCAATATGGGCATCCAGGTCCCGCTATTGGTTATTGACCGGAGACGTGTCTCGGTCATGTCTACATTGTTCTCGAACCCGTAGGGTCCGCACGCTTAAGGTTACGATGACAGTTACATTATGAGTTTATGTATTTTGATGTACCGAAGGTTTTTCGGAGTCCCGGATGTGATCACGGACATGACGAGGAGTCTCGAAATGGTCGAGACGTAAAGATTGATATATTGGAAGCCTACGTTTGGACATCGGAAGTGTTCCAGGTGAAATCGGGATTTTACCGGAGTACCGGGAGGGTTACTGGAACCCCCCGGGAGCTATATGGGCCATAGTGGGCCTTAGTGGAAAAGAGAAGGGGCTGCCCTAGATGGGCTGCGCGCCTCCCCCCTTCCCCTAGTCCTATTAGGACTAGGAGAGGTGGCCGGCCCCCTCCTCCTCTTTTCCCCCTCCGCGAATCCTATTCCAACTAGGATTGGGGGGGGGGGGGAATCCTACTCCCAGAGGGAGTAGGACTCTCCTGGTGCACCAAGCTTGGCCGGCCAGCCTCCCCCCCTCTACTCCTTTATATACGGAGGCAGGGGGCACCTCTAGAGACACAAGTTGATCCACGTGATCTATTCCTTAGCCGTGTGCGGTGCCCCCCTGCCACCATATACCTCGATAATACTGTAGCGGAGTTTAGGCGAAGCCCTGCTGCTGTAGTACATCAAGATCGTCACCACACCGTCGTGCTGACGGAACTCTTCCCTGACACTTTGCTGGATCGGAGTCCGGGGATCGTCATCGAGTTGAACGTCTGCTCGAACTCGGAGGTGCCGTAGTTTCGGTACTTGATCGGTTGGATCGTGAAGACGTACGACTACTTCCTCTACGTCGTGCATCGCTTCCGCAGTCGGTCTGCGTTGGGTACGTAGACAACACTCTCCCCCTCGTTGCTATGCATCACATGATCTTGCGTGTGCGTAGGAAATTTTTTGAAATTACTACGAAACCCAACACGATCATCCGAGGACCAAGCAATCACATGAGCACGACGCCAAGATTTGTTAACGAGGTTCACCGATATGGCTACATCCCCGGGGCCTGACTATGGGCGCTCCTCCCCATGATACCGCTACAATACCGCACCCGGTCGCCCTGGATACCGGCACATGCTGCCGGCTTCCCCTGCGTTCCGGTGCTATTATGTTGGTATAGGTTACATCGTGTGTCTACCCCCGCTATATATGAGAGGCCTAGGATACAAGTGTCCTACTAGGACACGACTCCACATCCTATGTAAACACAATACAACTCATAGTCCAACTGTAACCTACCTTGTACACGATATTCGACACAACTCCAACAGTTATGATAAGAGAGACTTCGTTGCTAGGAAGAATGGTAAAGAAAGAGAACCATGGGTTCAGAAACCCATGCCTTTTCCTTCTAAACCATCCAAGAAAAAGGATGATGAGGATTTTGAGCGCTTTGCTGCAATGATTAGACCTATCTTTTTGCGTATGCGTTTGACTGATATGCTTAAAATGAATCCTTATGCTAAGTATATGAAAGATATTGTTACAAATAAAAGAAAGATACTGGAAGCTGAAATTTCCACCATGCTTGCTAATTATACTTTTAAGGGTGGAATACCAAAGAAACTTGGAGATCTAGGAGTACCAACTATACCATGCTCCATTAAAAGAAACTATGTTAAAACTGCTTTATGTGATCTTGGAGCCGTTGTTAGTGTTATGCCTCTCTCTTTATATCGTAGACTTGAATTGAATAAGTTGACACCTACTGAAATATCTTTGCAAATGGCCGATAAATCAACCGCTATACCTGTCGGTATTTGTGAGGATGTGCCTATTGTGGTTGCAAACGTTACTATTTTAACGGACTTTGTTATTCTTGATATTCCCGAGGACGATAGTATGTCGATTATCCTTGGTAGAACATTTTCAATACTGCAGGGGATGTTATTGATTGCAACAAAGGCAATGTCACTTTTCATGTTAACGGTAATGAGCATATGGTACACTTTCCGAGGAAACAACCTCAAGTCCACAGTATCAAATCTATTGGAAAAATTCCAACAATTACTATTGGAGGTTTTGAATTTCCTCTTCCTATTGTCAAGAAGAAATATGATATTTTTATTCTTGGGGATGTGCATATCCCCGTTGAGATAACCTAGTGTTATTCGAAAATTCTCCGGTTTCATGTTATTCGGAAAGAGTTTGTTAACAAGACTTGATCAACCTTGTTAGTGGATTCCTTTTGATGAGCATGAGATGGATGAAGTTAGAAAGCACAACTTTCTATACCCTCCTTTAACTTTCTGTTATTTAGATTTAGTAAAGCAAAAATAGTATTTTTTTGTCTGTGTTTTGAATTATCCTTGCAATAAAAAATACCCCAAAAATAAAAGTTCTCCAAATGCCCTGAAGATTCTATATGTTTTTTCTAGAATATTTAAGAATTATCGGCACTTAGAACACCCCGGAGGGGGCAACCACCTGGCCACGAGGGTGTAAGGCGCGCCCCCTACCTCGTGGACCCCACGTGGGCCACCTCCATTTATTCTTGCACCCACACACTTCGTCTTCCTCCAGAAAAAATCATCCACCAGCTCAAACCCGAGTTCTAGCTCATCTTGCTGCCATTTTCGATCTCCTAGCTCAAAGCTCCATTCACAAAACTGCTTTGGGGGATTGTTCTTCGGTATGTGACTCCTCCAATGGTCTAATTAGTTTTTGTTCTAGTGCTTTATTTATTGCAATTTTTTGCTGCTTAGGTGACCCCGTTCTTGAGCTTGCATGTCAAATTTATGTGGTCAAAAGTAGTTTTAATGCATGATATGGCCTCTAGGCACTTGTAGGAGTAGTTGCTATCAATTTTGTTGAGTTTGATTCACTTTTATTTTGTGTTACTGAAAATTTCAGAAATTTTTTAGAGAAAGAAAATGATGAGAAGATTGTTGAGGGGCTCTTCGAGCCGAAGCTCAAAGGATAAGAAAAGTGAAGAAAATAAGAAGCCCAAATATAATCTCCCTCGCACTACGGAAGTTCGGCCGTGTGAATGGCCTTGTGATGAGTTCTTGAGAGAAGCCGGGATTTATGAAGATTTTTATTATTTGGCTGAGAATGCAGGCCTCATCGACTTCCTCTGCGACCAGCGCGAACAGTATCTCCTCCTAACTAATATTTTCGTGCAATTTTTTTTACTTTCATGCTAAGAAATCACCACCTTCGGTGGAATTTCACTTATATGATGAGGTTAAGGAGATGTCACTATATGATTTTTGTCGGGTCTGTAAGATACCCTTTGCGGGCAGCATAGAGGAACCACATCGTAATGATGTGGAGGGTTTATTGATATGATTGTTGTAGGGGAAACGAGGAAAGTTTCCGATGCAAGAATTACTAGCATACATCTTCCTGTTCTATGTTACTTTGCAATATTTGCTAGTAGATGCTTAATTGGTCGCGGGAACAGTGGAAACCTTAGTGCCCCTGATATTGTTATTTTGTGCCATGCCTTGTTTCATGATACCACTTTCAGTTTAGGCGCTATTGTTGCTAAACGGTTAAATCTGAACCGCACAAAGGGTCCCATTTTTGGAGGCATCTTTGCTTCGCGCCTTGCTGCACACTTTAACATACCCATTAGGCATTATGAGAAAGAGTAAAAGTTGCTGCCTCCTATTTTTCTAGATTATAACAATATGGTAGCGCATGATTTTATTGTTAAGGATAAGAAGAAGATGCTTAAATATAGATTGATATTTAATAAAAATTACTTTGAAATTATTACCTTGCCTGCTCCCTCCTTGTTTGACATATTTTCAGGCACGTACCTCATCTTGCCGGAGGCCGTTTATGTATACTAGAGCCTGACACCAGCTCCAGTGCCTGAGCTGGAACCACCACTTGACCCTTATCGCCAGTCTATTTATCAGTGGAATCCGGAGGAGATCGCCAACCAGTGGCACCCAGATGACACTCCTCCGCACACCGGAGAGGGTCACTTTGATCCATGGGCATAGACCAACTTAGGCCAAAAGCCTAAGCTTGGGGGTGTACGTATTTCTCACCAATATTACATTCATGTTTGCACACTCATGCCAGTTGTCGGTGCTCATACTTTTTCATTGTATCATCCATGCTAGTTTATTTTTTGTTTTAAGCTTTCTTCTTGTGTGTTTGAAAAAACTTAAGAAAAACCAAAAAAATTAGTTGTAGCTTTTAGCTAGTTTACTTTCCATACCTGTAGTAGTAATAATTAAAAGAAAACCCAAAAAGATTTTTCGTTCTTCTTTTGCTTGTTGGGAGCTTTCCCCGTGTAAATGGTTTTGTTTCTTTTCTTTTCTTTGGGGGTCGAGAGGAGAAGACCATTATGAAAATGTTGAAGTGACTCTTATATGCATTATTGTTGATTTAACCAAGAGCCTATATTACCTTGTCTTCTCCCTTGTATTGAATGCTTGCAGATTCCAGCTTAGTCCAATGCACGTGCACTATTATTATTATCCACACCGTTCGGTCGTGCAAGTGAAAGGCAATAATGACGATATATGATGAACTGATTGAAATGAGAAAATCTGGTATGAACTCGACCTATCTTGTTTTTGTAAATATGATTAGTTCATCGTTCCTGATTCAGCCTATTATGAATGAAACATCACTACTAGGGAAACCCTAGTAGTAGAGCGGGTTTAATGCCCACTAGTAGCGCGGGCAGCCACACTACCAATAAGGCGCTACAGCTATTACTTAGCAGTAGTGTGTGCGACAAGCGCTACTGCTAAGACACATAGCGGCAACGCTTGTTCTATCCCGCGCTGCTGCTAATCTAGCTAGTTGTAGCGTGTTTACTATCCATCGCTACTAGTACTCTTTTTTTCATTTTTAGTGTATTTATACACTGTTATACAAATTTTGGTACAATACCAATTATGAGGTTTATATCATTATGTCCATAACAGTGTGTCAAATGAAGGTGGATTAGGTTCAAGTGGATGCAATATGTGGTGCATGTCAAAAGTATACTACTAATCCAAACTTGATCTAGTTTGGACTAGTAGTACTTTCGATGTGCACCACATGTTGCCTCCACTTGAATCTAATCCGCCAGCACAAGCTATTTAATCATCATCATAGTCATTACCACCAACAATATTTATTTAATAACCATAGTCATAGTGTAGCACATCATCATCTTCAAACTCATTCTAGCTAGCTAATCACCACCAACACTAGATGCGGTAGCTATCTAATCACCACCAACACTAGCTAATAATAATCATCATAGTCATTACCACCAACACTAGCTATTTAATCATCATGGTCATAGTGTAGCACATCATCATCTTCAAACTCATTTCTAGCTAGCTAATCACTCCTGTTGCTCTCTCTTAGGTAAAATAACATAAAACATGTGTAGCTCTCCTCCTTCATCAAGTTGGAGCATGCAGATGAACCTGTCTCTTAATCGTGGGCTGCGCTTCTGATTGCTGCCCCCTAGTACTTCTCTGCGCTCCTCCATCACAAATTCGGTCCAGTCTTTCACTATTAAGACTTCCTCGCTCTTAGAAATCCTGAATGCACTAAAGTGAATTGTAGGATATCTTGGCCGTAAGCTAACAATACTCATGGTACCATTAGTCTCGATCCCATGAGGCACAACATTCATCGGGAGTCCCTGTTGAAGAACATCGTATAGTAACATACTTAGCAATGAAGTTTAGCTTAAAAAATAATGTATGCAAAAGATGCATTGAGGACAAATAGTAAAAATCTTACCATCTTTCCTAAATAGATGTGACCGTAGTTCATTACGAACACTATTGGTCACACGTTTTCAGTACTAACATTTCTAAGTGCAGGAATAAAATTTGTCTTGACAGTATCAAGATCCTCAAGCCATGAAACATAATGACTTAGCTCCTCGCAGTTTAGTTCAGCCCCAGGACAGTAATAGGTCCTGTCTACCAAGCGTTGGACATGTTTGCTTGAACCAAAATAAGCTAACAATAGAAATTAGTTGTCAACTATTTTTGAATAAACAATATCAAAGACATAAATATGGTTGAGAAACTCACATAATGGTATAACTGGAGGCGTCTGCACATCGACCCAGATGTCGGTATTACCTTCAATAGCATCTTCCGGACGAATATCAAAGGTGATAACCATATCAGGCTCAAATGCATAAGTCTTGCATAGTGCTCGCCAAGTTTTGCATCCAAAATAGGTGTAGTCGTCTGCGTTGTATAATTTTGCGTGGAAAATATAACCATGCTCGGTCTTCAAGTAAACTTTCTTTACCTCCATAGTACGACTGAAACCTATCTTATCTAAGACAAAAACTCTTGCATGGCAGGGGATACGCTAGTAGAATAGTAAAAAAATTAAATTATAAGTTGAAGCAAATGAAGAAGATGTCGTGCTTAATTACGAAAAAAGACTTGTCGTTGTGACTTACTGTATCCACTTCGAAGTTCACGTCCAGCTTGATGCTGAAGCGCCTATCATCATCTAGGAAGATTCCGTCGCACAGGCCGCGCTCGTCTTCGCAGTATTTGCAAATACCGAAATCCTTTTCGTTGTCAGACATTTCCTATGTTCATAGTTGAAACATTAATTGAAAATCGATCGAAGACAACTCCAGGATACTCAAGATATCTTATAGGACTCATATTGACATGAGCATTCAATAAGCAAAACCAAATCGTAAAATAAATAAGTATTCAAATTAGCATGCATTCAATAAGAAAAAGTAAATTATCTCATGTGTTCGTACATCGTCAAATATTATCACTAATACATCTCGAATAGTAGCATACATATAACATCACTAATAGCGCACGACGGGTATCGGCGCGGGCGGTGGACACCCGAAGAGAAGGAACCATCACAGGATCATAGCTCCAGTGAGATCCCTGGAGAACCTGTGCTCCAGCGCAAACAAGTAGCGACGGACGTGCGCGTCCTCCTCACTGACACGGTGACGCACCACCTCCGCGGGGTCCTCGAGCCTCTGGACCGTCACTGGCCCACATGACCACCACCAAAGAAGGTTCGGGTCAACGACAGGCTGGCTCATCACCAACTTGCGCCCCTCGGTAGGTAGCGCCTCCCAGTACCACCCCGGCGGAGCCCAGTCCCGGACATGGCCCATCTGGTGACGCAGGTGTCCTCCGCCGACTCGACGACGAGGATGCGGGATAGGCATCGTCGACGTCGATGCGCGAAAAATTGCTTTAACTAAAAAAATAACAACAAATGTGACATGTTCAACTAGTTCTATGAATTCAACTAGTTCTTATGATTAAATCTAGTCAATTAATTCTATACCTAATAAAATGAATAATGACATAAAAAGGCCTATTCTTTGCAAGAACGTTGACTCCTTCCCGGTGCGGCAAATCCCGGGCACTCGATATGTCCTAGTTTGTAGCACAAGTCATGCCAAAATTCACGGAAAATTTCGGCATGAGCGTTCTGCAAAAACTGTGCGGATGAAGGAATCCTCAACGCCATCAATCGACGCCGCATACTAAAATTTGCCGACTTAGCAACCATCATACAAAAATACTGTGCGATGGAAAGCGCCTGGGAAACTCATGCAGCTCGCTGGGAACCACCAGCCCCAACCCAACTTCCCCTATAGGCGAAAGGGCATACCCTCGGGGCACGCCCAGTCCAACAGTCAAAAAACACAAAGCCACTATACGGCACAACACCGTTCTGGAAAGGTGGCTCGATGACCCATGCAAAATACATACAACAACAGATACCGTGGCAACCCACAGCCTTAGAGCATGTTGGATACTACGACAGGTAGCCAAGAGCGGCGAGGAAATCCTTATCAAGGATGCCCCAGAACAACACCCCCTAGAAGACGACAACCCAAGAGTATTGACAGTCTTCATGACATTCGCTTCAAATAACAAGCGCAAAAGGGCACTTCGCGAGCTCAACGAAGTCTGCCAAATCGCTGTAATAAACCCATGGAACGACACGGCTATAACATTCAACGCCGGTGACGAACCAAAGTACAGAACAACATGAGCACCAGCTGCGTTAGTCCTTGATACGTCTCCAACGTATCTATAATTTTTGATTGCTCCATGCTATATTATCTACTGTTTTGGACATTATTGGGCTTTATTATCCACTTTTATATTATTTTTGGGACTAACCTATTAACCGGAGGCCCAGCCTAGAATTGTTGTTTTTTGCCTGTTTTAGGGTTTCGAAGAAAAGGAATATCAAACGGAGTCCAAACGGAATGAAACCTTCGGGAACATGATTTTCTCATCGAATACAACTCAGGAGACTTGGACCCTATGTCAAGCCATGTAATAGGAGGCCACGAGGTAGGGGGGCGCGCCTACCCCTCAGGCGCGCCCTCCACCCTCATGGCCCCCCTGTTGCTCCACCGACGTACTTCTTCCTCCTATATACACCCACGTACCCCCAAACGATCAGAGACGGAGCCAAAACCCTAATCCATCGCCGTAACTTTCTGTATCCACAAGATCCCATCTTGGGGCCTATTCCGGAGCTCCGCCGGAGAGGGCATCGATCACGGAGGGCTTCTACATCAACACCATAGCCCCTCCGATGAAGTGTGAGTAGTTTACCTCAGACCTACGGGTCCATAGTTAGTAGCTAGATGGTTTTTTATCTCTTTTTGGATCTCAATACAATGTTCTCCCCCTCTCTTGTGGAGATCTATTCGGTGTAATCTTCTTTTTGCGGTGTGTTTGTTGAGACCGATGAATTGTCGGTTTATAATCAAGTCTATCTATGAATAATATTTGAATCTTCTCTGAATTCTTTTATGTATGATTGGTTATCTTTGCAAGTTTCTTCGAATTATCAGTTTGGTTTGGCCTACTAGATTGATCTTTCTTGCAATGGGAGAAGTGCTTAGCATTGGGTTCAATCTTGCGGTGTCCTTTCCCGGTGACAGTAAGGGCAGCAAGGCACGTATTGTATTGTTGCCATCGAGGATAACAAGATGGGGTTTTCTTCATATTGCATGAGTCTATCCCTCTACATCATGTCATCTTGCTTAAGGCGTTACTCTGTTTTTAACTTAATACTCTAGATGCATGATGGATAGCGGTCGATGAGTGGAGTAATAGTAGTAGATGCAGGCATGAGTCAGTCTACTTGTCTCGGACGTGATGCCTATATACATGATCATACCTAGATATTCTCATAACTATACTCAATTCTGTCAATTGCTCAACAGTAATTTGTTCATCCACCGTAGAATACTTATGCTCTCGAGAGAAGCCACTAATGAAACCTATGGCCCCCGGGTCTATATTTATCATATCAATCTCCTACTACTTAGTTATTTACTTTGCCATTTACTTTGCCCTTATTTTACTTTGCATCTTTATCATAAAAATACCAAAAAAATATTGTTTTATCATATCTATCAAATCTCACTCTCGTAAGTGGCCCTATAGGGATTGACAACCCCTATTTGCGTTGGTTGCGAGGATTTATTTGTTTTGTGCAGGTGCGAGGGACTCGCGCGTAGCCTCCTACTAGATTGATACCTTAGTTCTCAAAAACTGAGGGAAATACTTACGCTACGTTTCTGCATCATCCCTTCCTCTTCGGGGAAAACCAACGCAGTGCTAAAAGAGGTAGCAAGAATGATTTCTGGCGCCGTTGCCGGGGAGGTCTACGCAAAAGTCAACATACCAAGTACCCATCACATACCCTTATCTCCCGCATTACATTATTTGCCATTTTCCTCTCATTTTACTTTCCCCCAGTTCACCCTTGCCGTTTTATTTGCCCTCTCTCTCTATCCTCCCTCTATTTGCCTCTTTTTGCCCGCTTGCTTTTTGTTTGCTTGTGTGTTAGTTTGCTTGCTTGTCACGATGTCTCAAGATAATACTAAATTGTGTGACTTAACCAACACCAACAACAATGATTTTATTAGCACTACGATTGCTCCTCTTACCAATGCTGAATCTTGTGAAATTAATGCTGCTTTGCTGAATCTTGTTATGAAAGATCCGTTCTCCGACCTTCCTAGTGAAGATGCCACTACCCATCTAAATAGCTTTGTTGATTTGTGTGACATGAAAAAGAAGAAAGATGTCGATAATGATATTGTTAAATTGAAGCTATTTACTTTTTCGCTTAGAGATCGTGCTAAAGCTTGGTTTTCATCTTTGCCTAAAAATAGTATTGATTCATGGAACAAGTGCAAAGATGATTTTATCTCTAAGTATTTTCCTCCTGCTAAGATCATCTCTCTTAGAAACGATATTATGAACTTTAAGCAACTTGATCATGAACATGTTGCACAAGCTTGGGAGAGAATGAAATTAATGATACGTAATTGCCCTACTCATGGTTTAAATTTATGGATGATTATACAAAAATTTTATGCCGGATTGAATTTTGCTTCTAGAAATCTTTTAGATTCGGCCGCGAGAGGCACTTTTATGGAAATCACTTTAGGAGAAGCTACTAAACTCCTAGATAATATTATGGTTAATTATTCTCAATGGCATACTGAAAGATCTACTAATAAAAAGGTGCATGCGATAGAAGAAATTAATGTTTTGAGTGGAAAGATGGATGAACTTATGAAATTATTTGCTAATAAGAGTGTTTCTTCTGATCCTAATGATATGCCCTTGTCGACTTTTATTGAGAATAATAATGAATCTATGGATGTGAATTTTGTTGGTAGGAACAATTTTGGTAATAACGCGTATAGAGGAAATTTCAACCCTAGGCCTTATCCTAGTAACCCCTCTAATAATTATGGTAATTCCTACAACAATTCTTATGGAAATTATAATAAGATGCCCTCTGATTTTGAATCTAATATTAAAGGATTTATTACTTCGCAAAAGAATTTTAATGCTATGATTGAAGAAAAATTGCTTAAGATTGATGATTTGGCTAGGAACGTTGATGGAATTGCTCTTGATGTTGATTCTTTGAAACTTAGATCTACTAGTAAAATGCCTGTGTGTTGCCACGGGCTCTTGAAATATTTTGTAAGAGTTATATAAAGATAATGGATGTTAAATTTTACACATACATACAATATAACACAGACACAATTAATTAATAATTGAAGTCCACTTCACTTGCAATGTCCACGAACTTGGTTTTCTTGGGGGCAGACATGATTATTTCGATGAGCGTAATATCTCTAGGGATACAAACATAGTCTGTCGACATGATACAAAAATGAGCCAAATTAGTAAACAAAATGAGCCAAATTAGTTGAATACAAAAGGAAATATGACAAAGGAAAGATCAATAATAATATTGAAAAATACCTTGTACGATAACATTGAAATTGGCATCCTTTTTTTGATTTGTTATGTGATATCACCGCTTTCACATCATTATGTTGTAAAAACTCGTGAATTTTTGGCCCTTTTCAACGGCGTCGCTTCGGAACCTTTATCGATGGATTCTTTTTGTGCATCTCCAAAATCCATATCTATGTCTCCTATATTCTGAAAAATATAAAAAAATACACCTTTTTGTATTATCATGTATCACTTTCTATCTCTGATGAAATATAAATGAAATTTTCTACTGCATCATATAAATAAAAATGTATAATGTATAATAAAAATAAAAGTGAAACTAACACAACTGTTTTATTTTGTAAAAAAGAAAACCTTTTTCATATTATTAAAAAAAGATGTTGCATTTCTCTTGGGGAAAACAACCAACAATAATGTTCATATATAAATAAGTAGTCATCTAAACTTTCTTAAATCATTTTAAATTATTTATATACGCTATGGAAAATTGTCCAACAAAAGATAAAAACATGCAAGCAAACCAACATAAACCAAGTATGTTCGGTTTCTTCTCTCAATATTTTTGTGATACTCTCAATATATCTAATAAGTATAAAAATATTTATTTGTATGAACCATGTTTAATATATAATTATATATATACTTTAAATTTTTTGTGAGGTATATATATACTTTAATTATCTATATTTTGTCGTAGAGCAAACCTTGCCGATCCAAGGCCCAAATTAGCTATCCAGCACGGCCCTACCAGCCCCCAATCTAACACCTAAAAAAGGAATTCTCAGAAAACAAAAGTTTGTTTCATTCGGCACCAAACGGAACGCTGCCTTATCCCCCAGTACTCTCTCGGTCTCTCCTCTCCTCTCCACTCACTCAACCTCTCTCGCTCCCGGTCTCCCCTCCCTCCCCCCGGCGCATCGCCGCGCGCGTCGTTGAGCTCCTGCCGCAACCGCGCGACTCCGACCATCGACCACCGCATTTGTCGCATGCATCGGCAGTTGCCGCGCGATGAAGATCGCCGCTGGTCCCGCAGCAGCCTCGGCTGGAGGAGGACGATAGGTCCATGGCGACGGACGCTCAAGTAAGAGGAGCGGCCCCAATGGTGGCGGCCTCGAGCACCGGGATAAGTGCAGACTGGGGATGCAGGAGAGGTGCAGCGCGGGGCTCGGGGCTCCGACGAGCTGCGTGCGGCGTGACGGACGACGACGGACGCAGGGACGCGTCGATCCGGGCGCTGGTGCTCAATCCGGTCCCGTTCCAGCCGGATCCGCGGCGGTGCTCATCTCCGGCGAGGTGGCCGGTGACTCGCGGGCCGACGACGACGCAAGACCACGGGAGGAGCTCATCTCATGGGGCTGGGGCGCGAGGTCCTGTTGGCTTCGGTTGCCGGTGGCTTACGCAGGGGTGGCGGGGGTCCAGCATCATGGAGGCTCTTCGAGGGCGAGGAAGCATACGGCGACGACAACTTTGAGGCCGGCGGGGGCACCGTCTTCGCGTTCGATGGTCGTAGTGAACGTCGTGGGCTCCAACGCGGCCGTCGTTGGCTCTATCCCCTACAGGTAATTCCCCCTTAATTTTACCCCTTGAAATTGCCATGATTATCCTAGGGAGAGGCACAACCTTTTTCTTTTTGAGATTCAGAGTAGTAAAGCTACTCTGCTGAAACCACAAATAAAGAGATCATAAGCGGGCGGAGGCAGTCCGGTACGTCCGCAATCCTCTCCTGGTCTTCCGAATTCCTAGCCAACGCTGCAAGCCCATCAGTAAGGGCATTGCACAATCTCCCCACGCTACTGATACTATGATCCGAGAAGTTTGTTAGTGCTTGCTTGATGTCTCTTAGCAGTCCATAGCAAGGGGAGAGGGACTGCTTCCCTGTCATCAGTTCCTTAATCCGAATTTGGCAGTCAAGTTCCAAAATCGTGGGGCCCTGTAGATCCTTGAGAGCATGCAACCCAATGAGGGCTGCTTTTGCTTCGGCCTCCTCAACACCTGCGACAGCACCTGCAGAATATTCAGAATACCTCGCAAGAACTGCACAACATTCAGATAGAAATAACAACATGCCCTCTGCTGTCCCTTGCGACGGCACCGGCAGAATATTCACCCTTTTGCTCCAAGTACGAGGCTACAAAATTTAGTTTGATTGATCCCAAGGCCGGCCCTGTCCAATGCAAGTGCTGCGTGGTGGGGCAGCGGGGCTGCTGTACCACAATTGCACCCACACCTTTTCCCGCTTCATGATCGCCACTCATTGCCGCTGATTTAAATTCTTCAGAATACCTCGCAAGAACTGCACAGATTCCATAATCGATTCTTTGCCCACACTGTGAATGCAGTCCTCACGCAGGCACAACCTTTTTTGTGGTATTCATACAGATCAGTTTGTATATACTTTGCAGATTGCTTGGAAATTTTTGTATCTATTCATGTGACTGTCATAGTGGGTTAGTTCCGATGCTTGACAGATGAATTATCTATATATTGTTCAGTCCAACAATTCAGTGTGCTCTTAGCGCTTTGATGTCTTTGGTTTAATCGCAAAGTGTGTACACTTGGTATCGGTTCTATCAAAATGAATACATCAATAACTTGGTTGGAAAAGGAACTACAACATAGCAGTGGGCACTCAGGGAATATCAATGCACAAAAGGACACCATTGTTAACACAAAACAAAGTTCTTCTAGTACCTCAACAAAAATGCAACCGATCCTCTAGATTTCAATAGAAGGACTCTGAATTTATGTCACTCTGAAAGTCACATCTCTCCATCTCCATAAACAAATCATATCACAGGAACATACATCTAGTATGAAACTTCAGACAGGGAAATAGATTGAATTAAATTCCAATCCGGGTGGCAGCCACCTCTGAGATATCCACCCTTACAAACGACCAATCCTCTGATTTTTGTTGTTGCAAACTGCACTAAAGAGCTTTTTGAATCGCATGGTCGATCAAATGGACCTGGAAAAATATCCCAAACAATATCGATAGATTGATGTGCAGACATGAACATATTTAAAGGGCGGGGAAGATGAACCAGCAGTAGTCTTCTCTGTGATCATTTGCGTAGCCACCTTCTTGACCTCATCTTCTATGAGCATCCCATCAATGTTCATGTTCCACCTGTTAATGTGAGACACCCAAAGGAAATTTTTTATCAGTATGTTAGATTGACTTAAACTGAACATAGCTTAGTCCAAGATGTGGTCAGTAATCTCCGTCTAGACCTCTCTGAGCCGATCCTTGTTAATGCCTTCATCCGGCTCAATGTTCCTCTGCCTCGACATGTCCCGAACAGCTTGTCAGCAAACACCTTGGAGTTCTCCATGCCTTGGATCTGAGAAGCATGCCCAATAGAAAATTTAACAATTAAATGGCACTGCAAAAGTAATTAGAAAGTATAACACATTTGCACAATTACTGTATCATGAAACCTATAAAAACTCAGTTACTGGACGGGCATACAAACTGAAAATCCTACTGTTTTATATAATCTTCACATTCCATTCATCAAGCAGATAGTAGCAATCATTCTAATAAATTGAATCAAAACTTGGAGACCCCCAATTACGAAAAGCACAAGCGTTGAACAAATTGAAAGTTAAGTTGGCTGAGATGGTTGTGCCCTCCAATTGCAGTCTGATGGATCGTGGGTTCTATTACCCTTGTTCGCGACATATTTTTCTCAATCCCCACCTTTATTTTCGGCCATCAATCATTAAAAAAATCAGGAGTGCGGGCAATCAAGGGATTTGGCGGGAGTGTGGGCGATCACTGGATTAGTGGGGACATAAGCAAACAAGGAATAAAAAGGCAGTTCGAGCGGACGTACAACCAACATAGGATTCAGATTCGATGGCAAAGGATCCGTTCGGATCTATTGCAAAATTCCTGTGTTTAAATTTTTTGTGTTTTTGTATAAAAATATTTTATATATTAATATTAAACATATATAAACAAGAGTGGAACAACGAACTGTTTTTTCCACCCACACAGCCTTGCCCCCTCCTAAAAAAAGTCTTATCCCCTAAAAAGGCATGCTTATCCTCCATGCACATGACATCGGCTAGTTCCTCTCACTCTCTCCCCCTCACAGCCACTCCAGTCGATGGCGCCCCTCCCATCGATGGCGTCGCCCGACCCTTCCTCTCCCCGCCAGGGCGTTGCCCCGCCATCTCTCCTCCACGCCACAGCTCCGCCCGCACGATCCTCTCCCCGCGACGGCGTCGCCGGCCTCCTTCTCTCCCCGTCAACATCTCGCGCCGCCGTGTCGACGCCAATCCCGCGCGCCTACCGGTCTGGCATCCTGGGCAGCCAGAACCAGATGGTAGTTGCAGAAGGGCTCACGGCTCTCCGTACATGCCGGCCACGTAGCTATACCGTTCGGATGTGGGTGGGAAGACCACGGCGCCCTTGTCGTCGAGCCCTGTCTTCTACGAGTGCGGCCGTCCTGCACGCAGCGGCAAATGCACGCAGCACATCGACGGCCCTGCTGCGCGAGGTGATCTGTGCAAAAGAAAACGTCAGATTCAGTAAAGCGTGCATACATAGCTGGATACAAGCAAATACATCCCCTAAGTCGGCCCTTGTGGGCTCGCCGAGGTACGTTCGGTCGTACGATTGGGCCGGTCCGGTCAGAAAGTGCAGGGCGCACATTATTGCATTTTGGCTCGCGGGCCTGGCCTCGGCTGGGTGGCGTGTACCCAGATTGGACGCATGACGGCCGCTCTCAGGTCCTACGTCTAGCACGGGATCCCTTTTCGGATTTGGGGGGAGGACTGCGGCGAGCCGGAGGCAGTGGGTCAGGCTCTGCTCATGGCGATTCCAGCTGCGGAGGCGCCGGCGCTCGACTCTGGGTGAGTGAAAACTCTGCTCCTTTATTTTTGTTCTTCGATGGAATCTGTAACTTACGAGCTCGCACCGCTCGCCGGTACTGCAGATCGACGTCGACTGCCAACGATTCAGCAGCGTGCTTGGGGGCTTCCGTTACGGCCGGTGGCGGCGCCGCGGCGGCCGCGTCAGGAGTAGGCTCGCCGGAATCGGTCGTCCGCCCGTTCTCTCCTGATACGCGTCGGTCGGATGAGGGTGGGGCACAGCCGGCGGCGGAGAAGGCTTTATCTGATGTTGAGTTCTCCGGGGGGGTCCTGCACCATGTTCAGCTCGGGCGGTGGCGATGTGGCTGTCGGACGCGCCCATGGCGCGGCGCTGCCCGTCGTCTCGCAGTACAATCTTTATTTGTCAATGTTCATAAATGTAAAATTAGAGAAAAAAAATGGTTTTCCTAACTACAGGCATGCTTTCTATTTATCTTCTTTTCCTTCTGCTTATGTTGGCAGGACAAGAGGGCCGCAAGCATCAGACGAGCGGGCGGCAGTGGTTGATCGTGTGCCGGCACTTGAAGCTGCCATACGAGGGTTCGCTGACAGGGGGACTGATGTGGTTGTCAACCCGGTGCTTGGCACAATTTTCGATTCTATGCCGGAGGCATATGAATTCTACAATCTTATTCTCGTCGCTGGTTAATTTCCCTGGTTAATTTTCGTTGACAAAAGAGCTTGAATTGCTAGTAAAAATAACCACCGGAGTTGCATGATTAGGTTCTTTCTGTCCAATATTATTCTCGTCGCTGTTTCTCTGTTGGGATGGTGACATTTTTTAGTGTTCAAACATTGCAAAGGGAAAGCTATACTTCAATATAATCCAATTGTAGAAGTTTGGTGAATTTCGTGCAGCAGTCTGAATGTAGAGTGGGGGAGAGAATATATTCTGGATCAGGCTTGGCAGAAAATGGTCCTTACTCGTTTTCTTAATCATGACCCGGTGTTTGGTTACAGTAGTACGCGTGCCCCGGCATTATGTACACTGGTTATTTTTCATTGACCAAAAAAATGTACATCTTCCATGGCGCGTCCGATACCAAACATCACGTTGCTCCCACCTCCAGCCGCCTTGATGAGAAGGTTGATGCCAACGCTGGTGATGAAGAACACGTACTGGTCCTCCCACAACCAAAAGTCGCACGGGCCTCCCGTCCTGCGTCAGTTTCAAAACTGAATGATGAACAAGAAAATACAAAGCAAACAGCAGAAAACTGCAACATCTGATGGATGGGTGTACAGATAACAGACTTACCCCCTGGTTCGGGCACTTGTAAAAACGGACGCCGGGATTCCGGTCTATCCCGGAGACAAACCATCTAGTGCTCATCCCGGCACACCTCGGGCACAGGATCAATGGCAGCGGGGGCGGGGGTGTCCAGAGACGACGAGCGGAAGATGAGCTCTGGGACATCGCGGCACGGCGACGTCGACGGATCGCAGCAACTCGGGTGCTTGTGTGCGTGTTTGAAGCAAAACGATCGGTCCTGCACGCAGCGGCTGGTGCATGAGCCTTAAATACATGCAGCTGGGTGAAGTGTTTACTTTATATAGTGTTCAGTGCAACGGTAATATTGTGTCCTTTCGCCTGTACTATACATATGCAGTGCTTGCAGCAGATGAGTCAGTCCGGCTGTCAGTGCATAGTACAACGGATAAAACGAATACGAAACATTACGCTAGTTGGCGGTGCTCTATACTCGAAGTAGCACTTCCAGCTAGTCCTAATCGCGATGCTCCGCCAGCCGTGGATGCGCTGCGTGCAGCTGCCGCTGCGTGCAGCGATGGACTTCTCTGTCTTCTACCCCACTCAAACTGCGCTGAGCACAGTCGCGCTGCTGCCTCGTCGATCTCCATGGCAGGCCACCCCAGGCCGATAGGTAATGCACCAATGTAGCCAATTAATCTCTGAATTTCCAAAGTGTAGAATACTTCTTTTCATACCTTCATATTTTTGGAGAATACAATGTTGTTCTGAAGTACCACCAGGCTAGTTCAGAAAACTGGTATCAGTTATTTGCGCAATGTATTCACATATGCCTCTTCTACTGTACAATGTTCTTTTTTCTTGTGAGCTATTGATCGCAATGTTTGACTAAAATGGATTCAAGGATATACATAAGCATATGAATGCAGACATACAGATGCATTATCCGGAAAAAGAAAGATTCAGAATATTAGAGATGCCATCTGTTGAAGCTAGACATAAGTACCTGAAATACATTGGAGCCATGCTCTTCATGATATAATAGACAGCTATGTATCATCTTCCAGACACAACTAAAATTTATTTGCTAAACAAGCAGGGCATTACTCAAGTGAGCTGATGAAGTAAGAGGAATCCAGAGGCGTGGGATTTGCACTGTGTATCATTTTAAGCATGGTTGGCCGCATCGTTGGCTCCTCTTGAAAGCACATGTACTACTTGCACCAAGAGGTAATTTCCAGTTAAATTCTCTCCCTTACCTTAGTTAATAGCCTGGGTTAAAACCGTAGTTCCTGTTGTTAGCTAGATTTTTGTGTGCTAACACCATTGTGTTTAAGAACATGTTGTGATGTTCGTTCTGATTTATATATAATTTTTGTATTTCTGCAGCAAGAATTTAACAGTAGAAAAGCCGTATCAACTATATGTATGCCCCAATGCGATCAACAACAAAAAATTATGCTCGCAATTACCTGGCACGGGCACTGGAGTCACTAGATGATACCCCGCACGTTGTTGCGGGAATTTCTAACAAATAATTTGATGTTTAGAAACATGAGATAGTATGTGCCGATGATAAATAATATTCTTGGGAAAAAATATTGTTTAGAATAAGAGAGAATAGTGTTGAAAAGCTAAAATTGTGTGCACATGAATTTTAGTATGTGCGATGATAAAGAATATTCTTTGGAAAAAATATTGTTTAGAATATGATAAATGTGTTTTTTTAAATAACATTCTTGGAAAAAAATATTGTTTAGAATAAGATAAAAGTGTTGAAAAGCTTAAATTGTGTGCACGTGATTTTTTTTACTAATTATTACCTTCTTTGATAAACTTCTTCTCCTTTATTACCTTAATAGTATATCACGAAGGTTCCCCGCAAAAAAAGTATATCACCAAGGTGATACATCACCCGCAAAAAAAGACCAAGCTGATGCAAAAAAAAAAAACACCTTTAAGTAGAGACATCTCAGCCCTTGGAAAAAACCTGAAACAACGATGACAACTATTAACTATCCATTCCATAAAAACATAGCTTGCTCAGAAGAAAAAATGCGAGTTCACTAATAATCTAATTTTCTGTTAAAAGATATCACTAATAAATCACGAGGTACACTATTGAGTAAATCATGCTTCTCACCGGATCAACCTTGTGCAACATACTGCTACCATTCATGACAGTATACTCAGGTTGTTCTCATTCTTTTTGTTTGTTTTGTGTAGTGCGCTGCATTATACATGCTTTTGAATTTGATGAAGCTTAGTTCCATTCCTAGAAATAAGCATGATGAGTTATCTGCATTTACACAGATATTAATAAAATTAAATTATGATTAAAAGGTTGCCCCGAAATATTATAGTTTGTAGGGGATGAATGCATCTGGCGTAATTCAGAGCCTTCCAATCCATGTCCATGATGGCAACATAGGGCTCCAGTTTCTGGTCATGTAGCGGTGTTCTTCTCTATCGATCTGGCACTCTCGTTCTGCTTGTTCGACCCTTGCAGTAGTACCCAGTGGCGGCTGCAGAATTTTGACAGTATTGAACATAGATAAATCGGTCCAAAATTTAATGATGCACAAATTATTCACTACGAAAAAGAAGTACTCGTTATCTCTATGATGTGATTAGATAAACCGATTCACCAAACCAATCTGTCCAAAAATTAGGCAAAAAGATTAATTGATATTTTGACATACCTCAGCCCTAGCTGGAGCGTTCAGTCTACGATCGTTGTCGTCGGTGTGTGGCGCCTCGCCTGCTGGCTGCTGCTACGTCCTCACCGCTGCCTGCCTGACACCTATTCCTCTAGTTAATGGATACCGGTGCTCTGCTACATGTCCGCCGCCGCCCCGTCGCAGTAGCACCCAGTTGGAAGGCGCAATGATTCGTTCATGATTTGTGTGAGACGAACTGGCTTTATCCTAGTAAACGGGCCTATTAATGATCAGTGGCGAGATAGTGGATGAAAGGAATATGGGCAGGCCCTCGTTTCGTATGCCACCTACATTTGCTGCGTGCCGCACAACGTGATAACGCACAGCATGTGTGTGTGACACAATGTGGTAAAAGAAGTTGAGGTGACGTGTGTGTGACACAACTTGGTAGAAGAAGTTGAGGTGACGTGGAGGCAGAGAATCCATGTCAACCTGTGGTGGGTCCCTCTTGTAATTCGGTAACGGAGCGCTGATGTGAGTGGACTGCTGATGTGGATAGCTTGCATGTTAAGATAAATAGGATAGTGGGGGTGAATCTCTTAGGTATATAGGATTTGGGAAGGATGCTCAAGATTAGGAATGTCACCAAGAGGGGCTCGGCTAGAGTTATCACCAAGAGGGGATCGGCACAGATTTGTCGCCTCCATATCTTCAAGCGTCATGGTCTGTCGGCGCTTGTAACGAAATAAAATAAACCATTATTATTTCTGTGAACTGTACACATTAAATATATACTGGGCCAAAATCTAACTTTGAAGCATGCAACCAGGTTAGGCGAGATAATCTACATCTGCACTATTAGATTAGTACATTGTCATATTTTGCTTCAATGAAAAACACAGCATCAGTGATACAACTTTGTTTCACTAATTGATCAGTACATATGTTTTTCAACCATTAGGTTTTTGACCAGGTATATTTGTCTTGAATGGAAGGACAAACACAAAGAACCATTACATCAAGAAGCTATCAGGCTTGAGGGTCTCACATATTTTCACAACGCTTTCTGAAGTGTAAGTTACTAAGTTGAAATCTGTTCTCTCAGCACTATTTTATCATGTATGATATTTTTATTCTTTCTTTCCCAGAACTTATCTCTTTCCTTGTGTTGGAAATGATATTTTATATGGTTACTTGACAGTATGAGCCAGAGCTATTTCCTAGTCTGATTTCTCCTGGGTGTACTCTGCTTTCTGGTGTCTGATTTGATGACAAGAATATTGTGTCGACGGTCAGCGCCTGGATTGTAAATTGGACTTGAAAGCAAATAGCTCTCTAGGCACGTAATGCAGATTATAACCCCAAGGTAAAATCATTATCCTAATGCATTCTTCATGATGTTGGCTTTTTCCCCTTACTGGGCCTATGATGCTATATTTCCAAAAACATCCAAATTTTATCACTTTGGTAGCATCCACATGGCTTTGTGAATCCTGCTGTGTAGATGGTGGATAGCCTGGTAAAAGAGTAGAGACTTTGTACATGGGTTCTTTTGTGTACGTACCCTTCTGAATTTGTGCTCATTCGCTGAGAAATTAGAGAACAGCTTACTAAATAGTTTTTGATCGAATGGTGACTTGAGACTCTCTACCTAACTACCTTTTAGGCTTTAGCGTGACGGTAAAGGTTATTCAAACATGTAAACGGTCAACTAACAATATTCAGGTTTTTTTTGCGGGTAATAATATGAAGGGTTATACCACAGAAAAGTCATTGCACACACAACCAAAGCATGCGCGACATCCACCTAAACAAAATTTAGACATGTACATTGGACACACAACCAATTGCTGCAGGTCAAATGTGATGTGAAGACGTGACTGCAAAGTTAATGTGTATGACCGCAAGAAACAAGACTGTAATGTATATAACAATAATAATAAAACAAAATGTGAAATACAAACCATCAATGCATCCACAGACGAAAAGAAATATGAATAGCTTACTCACCCCCATCGCTGTTGGCGTCGATTTGTTTTAATTTAATTTTTGGGCTCCTTGTTTCCTGCATCCCACCGTAATTCTGTTTAGATGTATATATGCATGCACGCAGCACCAAGCATTTGCATCCATATGTTTCAGATGATGATTGTGCACATGCATACCTCGTTGGGATAAATCTGCCCGTGGTACGCCACAGCAGCTGGAGGTTGGTCCGGCTCGCAGGGCCATCCGCTTGTGCAGGTAGCAGTCATACGTCCGCCGCTGCACAACCTCATTAGCGTATTTTTTACTATCTATCATTTTTCAAAGTCAGCAAACATCTTATACTGCTAGTAGGAGTATTTGACTGACTCACTCCGGCAGGAAAGGGGTGACATCAAACTGAAGAGAATCAAGTTGTGTCTAGAACAATAAATACGTCCAGAGAAATCTAGATTTGATGAGATTAGATGAGATGTGCACGGGGGGTAGGAAGCTCACCATGCCCACGTGAGGGGGCAGGGTAGGAGGAAGCAGAGCCATGAGGGAGGGAAGGAGGGCTCGTGCGTTCGGTCGTCCAACTGTTGCTGCAGCTGCAGGTTGTGCGTCCAGATCCGGGGCAGTCATCCTGCACACAAAAGAAAAGAATCCAAGGAAGGAATCACGAGCAGGGGGAGATGATGAATCCGAGGAAGAACGTCCGCAGGTACGCACTCAACATAGCCGTCACCGGAGATCTGCGGTCGCCGGCGCGCGTCCTTGAAGGTTGAGGCGTCGTCCCAGGTAGGGTTTGGGGTGTCTCCGTCCGTCCATGGCTGCTGCTGGGCCGCGTCGGACCTCCATGGCCGACCTCCCTCGAGGACGGACGCGGATCAGGTCGACGACAGCGCGCTGATGCCGCCGTGGATCTGGGCGCTCCCTCTCCCTTCCCTTCCCTTCCCTTCCCTTGGGAGAGGAATAGAAGGTTGGGGGCGGCGGCGCAGGGGGGCGAGGAGATCGCCGGCGGCGGGGTTGGATTGGGGTGCGGCGGCGGCTGCGACTGGAGACGGGAGACGAGGTAGGGCTAGCGAGGGATTGGTTCTATCGCAACGGAAAAACCAGCGGAGGGGAGGTGGTGGACGGAACCAAAATAACCTAAAAAACCCGGACAAAAGTGATGGGATGAAAATTGACCGGCAGAGACTACCAACTGCTTCATTAGAAGTAGAGATTCCACGCATGATATCAATGAGTCTCTTAAAGCCATAAGAATTCACATTGATGAGTGCAAAGAAAGAACCGCTAGGATGTGTGTTAAGAAAAATGTCTTTATAAAAGTGTGTTCTTCTAGTTCTTATGAAAATAATGATGAAGATCTAAAAATTATTGATGTGTCCCCTATTAAATCTTTGTTTTGCAATATGAATATTGATAATGATGGGACTGAATATGATCCACCTTTACCTACAAGGCGTTCCAAGAATTCTGAATCTTTTGATCTTGATGCTAAATTTGATAAAAATGGGATTGAAGAAATTAAAACCCTAGATGTTGCTAAACCCACTATTATGGATTTAAAGAAATTTAACTATGAAAATTGCTCTTTGATTAATTGTATTTCCTTGTTGCAATTCGTGCTAAATTCTCCTCACGCTTATAGTCAAAATAAAGTATTTACTAAACATATCGTTGATGTCTTGATGCAATCTTATGAAGAAAAACTTGAATTGGAAGTTTCTATCCCTAGAAAACTTTATGATGAGTGGGAACCAACTATTAAAATTAAAATTAAAGATCATGAATGCTATGCTTTATGTGATTTGGGTGCTAGTGTTTCCACGATTCCAAAGACTTTGTGTGATTTGTTAGGTTTCCGTCATTTTGATGATTGCTCTCTAAACTTGCACATTACGGATTCCACTATTAAAAAACCTATGGAAAAAATTAATGATGTTCTTATTGTTGCAAATAGGAATTATGTGCCAGTAGATTTTATCGTTCTTGACATAGATTGCAACCCTTCATGTCCTATTATTCTTGGTAGACCTTTCCTTAGAACGATTGGTGCAATTATTGATATGAAGGAAGGAAATATTAGATTCCAATTTCCATTAAGGAAGGGCATGGAACACTTTCCTAGAAAGAAAATTAAATTACCTTATGAATCTATTATGAGAGCCACTTATGGATTGCTTACCAAAGATGGCAATACCTAGATCTATTCTTGCTTGTTATGCCTAGCTAGGGGCATTAAACGATAGCACTTGTTGAGAGGCAACCCAATTTTATTTTTATTCCTTACTTTTTGCTCCTATTTAATAATAAATAAATTATATAGCCTCTGTTTTGGTTGTGTTTTTTGTGTTTATTAGTTTTTGTGCCAAGTAGAACCGTTGGGAAGACTTGGGGAAAGTCTTGTTGAACTTGCTGTAAAAAACAGAAACTTTAGCGCTCACGAGAACTGCTGTCATTTTTATTTGGATAGTGCTATTTAGTTAATTCTTTTTGAAGATGATTAATAAATAAATTCCTCATGTCCAGAAATTTATTTTAGAATTTTTGGGGTTCCAGATCTTGCGCTAGCTACAGATTACTACAGATTGTGCTGTTCTTCGTGTGTTGTTTGCTTATTTTGACGAATCTATGGCTAGTAAAATAGTTTATAAACCATAGAGAAATTGGAATACAGTAGGCATAACACCCATATAAATAAATAATGAGTTCATTACAGTACCTTGAAGTGGTCTTTTGTTTTCTTTCGCTAACGGAGCTCACGAGATTTTCTACTTTAAGTTTTGTGTTGTGAAGTTTTCAAGTTTTGGGTAAAGATTTGATGGATTATGGAACAAGGAGTGGCAAGAGCCTAAGCTTGGGGATGCCCATGGCACCCCCAAGATAATCTAAGGACACCTAAAAGCCAAAGCTTGGGGATGCCTCGGAAGGCATCCCCTCTTTCGTCTAGTTCTATCGGTAACTTTACTTGAAGCTATATTTTTATTCGCCACATGATATGTGTTCTGCTTGGAGCGTCTTGTATTATTTGAGTCTTTGCTTGTTAGTTTACCACAATCATCCTTGTTGTACACACCTTTTGAGAGAGCCATACATGATTTGGAATTTGTTAGAATAATCTATGTGATTCGCTTATATCTTTTGAGTTATATAATTTTGCTTTAGTGCTTCACTTATATCTTTTAGAGCACGGTGGTGGATTTTTTTTATAGAAACTATTGATCTCTCATGCTTAACTTAGAATATTTTGAGAGTCTGAATAGCATGGTAATTTGCTTAAAATTCTAATATGCTTGGTATGCAAGATTAATAATAAAACTTTCTTATGAGTGTGTTGAATACTAAGAGAAGTTTGATGCTTGATGCTTGTTTTGAGACATGGAGGTAATAATATCAAAGTCGTGCTAGTTGAGTAGTTGTGAAATTGAGAAATATTTGTGTTGAGGTTTGTAAGTCCCGTAGCATGCACGTATGACAAACGTTATGCAACGAATTTAAAACATGAGGTGTTATTTAATTGTCTTCCTTAGGAGTGGCGGTCGGGGACGAGCGATGGTCTTTTTCTACCAATCTATCCCTCTAGGAGCATGCGCGTAGTACCGAGGTTTTTGATGACTTGTAGATTTTTGCAATAAGTATGTGAGTTCTTTATGACTAATGTTGAGTCCATGGATTATACGCACTCTCACCCTTCCATCCTTGCTAGCCTCTTTGGTATCGTGCATTGCCCTTTCTCACATTGAGAGTTGGCGCAAACTTTGCCGGTGCATCCAAACCCCGTGATATGACACACTCTTTCACACATAAACCTCCTTATATCTTCCTCAAAACAGCCACCATACCTACCTATTATGGCATTTCCATAGTCATTCCGAGATATATTGCCATGCAACTTTTCATCATTTCGTTCATCATGACACATTCATCATTGTCATATTGCTTAGCATGGTCATGTAGTTGACATAGTATTTGTGGCAAAGCCACCGTTCATAATTCTTTCAGACATGTCACTCTTGGTCCATTGCATATCCCGATACACCGCTGGAGGCATTCATATAGAGTAATCTTTGTTCTAGTATCGAGTTGTAATCATTGAGTTGTAAATAAATAGAAGTGTGATGATCATTATTTTCTATAGCATCCTCCCAAGTGAGGAATAAAAAAGAGAAAGGCCATAAAAAAAGAGAAGGCCAAAAAAAAGAAAGGCCATAAAAAAAGAAAAGGCCCAAAGAAAAAAGGGGAAAATGAGAGAAAAAGAGAGAAGGGACAATGTTACTATCCTTTGCCACACTTGTGCTTCAAAGTACCACCATGATCTTCATATTAGAGAGTCTCTCATGTTATCACTTTCATATACTAGTGGGAATTTTTCATTATAGAACTTGGCTTGTATATTCCAACAATGGGCCTCCTCAAGTGCCCTAGGTCTTCGTGAGCAAGCAAGTTGGATGCACACCGACTAGTTTCTTTTGTTGAGCTTTCATACATTTATAGCTCTAGTGCATCCGTTGCATGGCAATCCCTACTCCTTGCATTAACATCAATCGGTGGGCATCTCCATAGCCCATTGATTAGCCTCGTTGATGTGAGACTTTCTCCTTTTTTGTCTTCTCCACATAAACCCCCTCATTATATTCTGTTCCACCTATAGTGATATGTCCATGGCTCGTGCTCATATATTGCGTGATTTATAGGTTTGAGATTACTAAAGTATGAAAGAATTGCTTGGCTTGTCATCGGGGTTGTGCATGATGATATAATTCTTGTGTGACGAAAATGAAACAGGACTAAACCATATGATTTTGCAGGGATGAACTTTCCTTGGCCATGTTATTTTGAGAAGACATAATTTCTTAGTTAGTATGCTTGAAGTATTATCATTTTTATGTCAATATGAACTTTTGTCTTGAATCTTTCAGATCTGAATATTCATACCACAATTAAGAAGAATTACATTAAAATTATGCCAAGTAGCACTCCGCATCAAAAATTCTGTTTTTATCATTTACCTACTCGAGGACGAGCAGGAATTAAGCCTGGGGATGCTTGATACGTCTTCAATGTATCTATAATTTTTGATTGCTCCATGCTATATTATCTACTGTTTTGGACATTATTGGGCTTTATTATCCACTTTTATATTATTTTTGGGACTAACCTATTAACCGGAGGCCGAGCCCAGAATTGCTGTTTTTTTGCCTGTTTTAGGGTTTCGAAAAAAAGGAATATCAAACGGAGTCCAAACGGAATGAAACCTTCGGGAACGTAATTTTCTCATTGAATACAACTCAGGAGACTTGGACCCTACGTCAAGCCACGTAACAGGAGGCCACGAGGTAGGGGGCGCGCCAACCCCCCCAGGCGCGCCCTCCACCCTCGTGGGCCCCCTGTTGCTCCACCGACGTACTTCTTCCTCCTATATATACCCACATACCCCCAAACGATCAGAGACGGAGCCAAAACCCTAATTCCACCGCCGTAACTTTCTGTATCCAAGAGATCCCATCTTGGAGCCTGTTCCAGAGCTCCGCCAGAGGGGGCATCGATCACGGAGGGCTTCTACATGAACACCATAGCCCCTCCGATGAAGTGTGAGTAGTTTACCTCAGACATACGGGTCCATAGTTAGTAGCTAGATGGTTTTTTCTCTCTTTTTGGATCTCAATACAATGTTCTCCCCCTCTCTTGTGGAGATCTATTCGATGCAATCTTCTTTTTGCGGTGTGTTTGTTTAGACCGATGAATTGTGGGTTTATGATCAAGTCTATCTATGAATAATATTTGAATCTTCTCTGAATTCTTTTATGTATGATTGGTTATCTTTGCAAGTCTTTTCGAATTATCAGTTTGGTTTGGCCTACTAGATTGATCTTTCTTGCAATGGGAGAAGTGCTCAGCTTTGGGTTCAATCTTGCGGTGTCCTTTACCGGTGACAGTAAGGGCAGCAAGGCACGTATTGTATTGGTGCCATCGAGGATAACAAGATGGGGTTTTCTTCATATTGCATGAGTCTATCCCTCTACATCATGTCATCTTGCTTAAGGCGTTACTCTGTTTTTAACTTAATACTCTAGATGCATGCTAGATAGCGGTCGATGAGTGGAGTAATAGTAGTAGATGCAGGCAGGAGTCGGTCTACTTGTCTCGAATGTGATGCCTATATACATGATCATACCTAGATATTCTCATAACTATGCTCAATTCTGTCAATTGCTCAACAGTAATTTGTTCACCCACCGTAGAATACTTATGCTCTCGAGAGAAGCCACTAATGAAACCTATGGCCCCCGGGTCTATCTTTATCATAGCAATCTCCTACTACTTAGTTATTTACTTTGCCATTTACTTTACCTTTATTTTACTTTGCATCTTTATCATAAAAATACCAAAAATATTATCTTATCATATCTATCAGATCTCACTCTCGTAAGTGGCCCTATAAGGATTGACAACCCCTATTTGCGTTGGTTGCAAGGATTTATTTGTTTTGTGCAGGTGCGAGGGACTCGTGCGTAGCCTCCTACTGGATTGATATCTTGGTTCTCAAAAACTGAGGGAAATATTTATGCTACTTTGCTGCATCATCCCTTTCTCTTCGGGGAAAACCAATGCAGTGCTAAAAGAGGTAGCAAGAAGGATTTCCGGCGCCGTTGCCGGGGAGGTCTACGCAAAAGTCAACATACCAAGCACCCATCACATACCCTTATCTCTCGCATTACATTATTTGCCATTTGCCTCTCGTTTTTCTCTACCCCACTTCACCCTTGCCGTCTTATTTGCCCTCTCTCTCTATCCTGCCTCTATTTGCCTCTTTTTGCCCGCTTGCCTTTTGTTTGCTTATGTGTTAGTTTGCTTGCTTGTCACGATGGCTCAAGATAATACTAAATTGTGTGACTTCACCAACACCAACAACAATGATTTTATTAGCACTCCGATTGCTCCTCTTACCGATGCTGAATCTTGTGAAATTAATGCTGCTTTGCTGAATCTTGTTATGAAAGATTTGTTCTCCAGCCGTCCTAGTGAAGATGCCGCTACCCATCTAAATAGCTTCATTGATTTGTGTGACATGCAAAAGAAGAAAGATGTGGATAATGATATTGTTAAACTGAAGCTATTTCCTTTTTCGCTTAGAGATCATGCTAAAGCTTGTTTTACATCTTTGCCTAAAAATAGTATTGATTCATGCAACAAGTGTAAAGATGCTTTTATCTCTAAGTATTTTCCTCCTGCTAAGATCATCTCTCTTAGAAACGATATTATGAACTTTAAGCAACTTGATCATGAACATGTTGCACAAGCTTGGGAGAGAATAAAATTAATGATACGTAATTGCCCTACTCATGGTTTAAATTTATGGATGGTTATACAAAAATTTTATGCCGGATTGAATTTTGCTTCTAGAAATTTTTTAGATTCGGCCGCGGGAGGCACTTTTATGGAAATCACTTTAGGAGAAGCTACTAAACTCCTAGATAATATTATGGTTAATTATTCTCAATGGCATACTGAAAGATCTACTAATAAAAAGGTGCATGCGATAAAAGAAATTAATGTTTTGAGTGGAAAGATGGATGAACTTATGAAATTATTTGCTAATAAGAGTGTTTCTTCTGATCCTAATGATATGCCCTTGTCTACTTTTATTGAGAATAATAATGAATCTATGGACGTGAATCTATGGAAACACTAATAGACGACTTACATCTTACATTCGACAACCTCATGGCATATGACATTAAGCTCAACCCGAAAAAGTGTGTCTTCGGCGTCCCCGCTGAAAAACTACTGGGCTTTATCGTTTCCAATAGAGGAATCGAAGCAAACCCAGCCAAAATCTGAGCTTTGTCACAATTGGCTAAGCAAATAGACCTTAAGCAAGTTCAAAAACTGGCAGGTTGCATGGCAGCTCTAAGCCGCTTTATCTCCAGATTAGGAGAAAAGGCACTGCCTCTCTATCGCCTTCTATGGCGAACCGACCACTTTGAGTGGACGGACGCGGCAACAGCCAGATTGGAAGAAATAAAAAACCTTCTCGCGAGCAATCCAATCCTGGCCGCACCAAACTCCGGCGAACCGATGTTATTATACATATTGGCAACACATCAGGTGGTGAGCGCTGTACTCGTTGTCAAACGAGAATAGGACGGACATAAATTCCCGCTTCAGAAGCCAATATACTACATATCTACTGTCCTTACACCATGCAAATCCCGGTACCCTCATTATCAAAAAATAGCATACGCGGTCTTCATGGCATCCCGGAAGCTCCGTCACTACTTCCAGGAGTGTTCGATCACGGTGGCCTCCGAAGTACCACTCAATGACACTATAAACAACCGCGATGCTACGGGCCGAATTGCCAAATGGGCCATCGAGCTCCTGCCATTTGACTTTACATATAAACCACGTTGAGCTATCAAATCCCAAGTACTGGCCGACTTCATCGCCGAATGGATAGAGGCCGAACTCCCTAAAGAGTACGACACGTACTCTAATTGGGTCATGTACTTTGACGGCTCCAAAATGCTGGCAGGGTTAGGAGCGGGTGTCGTTTTAACGTCCCCTAAGGGAGACGTCATCCCGTATGTTCTCCAAATACTATACACAGACTCCAATAACGCAGCCGAATATGAGGCCTTATTGCATGGTCTCTGGATGGCTGTCTCCATGGGCATATAACGCCTAGAAGTGCACGGGGACTCAAACCTTGCAATATCTCAAATAAACGGAGATTTCGATGCTAAAGATCTAAAGATGGCAGCGTATCGTAAAGCAGTCATAAAAATGTCGGCCTGGTTCGAGGGGCTCGAGTTCCATCATGTGGCTCGAGAAAGTAATCAAGCGGCGGATGTTCTTGCTCGTATTGGCGCTAAGCGCGCCCCTGTCCCACCTAATATCTTCCTGGAAAGGCTCTTTAAGCCATCCGTGGTGTGGCAGGGGGAAAACGACAACACTATTCCGGACCCAAACATAACCCCAGATCCCGGAAACATCGACATAACACCGTCGGCGCATCTCATCATGGTAGTCATTGCCCCATGGACCGAACCCTTCCTGGCCTACCTTAACAGGAAGGAGCTTCCTGAGGACCAGAATGAGGCCCACTGCATTGTCCGGTGCTCGAAGGCCTACAAGGTTCATGATGGAGATCTCTACAAGAAAAGCGCCACCGGAGTCCTTCAACGATGTATATCCGAGGAAGAGGGGCGGCAACTCTTGGCTGAAATCCATGCCGGACTTGGCGGTCACCACGCCGCAGCTCGGGCCGTTGTTAGCAAGGTCTTCCGTACAAGGTTTTATTGGCCGACGGCCCAAGCGGGCGCACAAGACCTTGTCCAACGTTGCGTCGGATGCCAACTCTTTGCCAATCAAAACCATATGCCCCCACGGCCCTACAAACAATCCTCATTACTTGGCCTTTCGCGGTCTGGGGACTCGACATGGTTGGACCCCTTAAAGGGGGAAGCCATAAGAAAAAATATCTGCTAGTTACGGTGGACAAATTCACTAAGTGGATAGAGGCTAAACCGGTCAAAACAGCTGAGTCTGGCCCGGTGATAGACTTCATATCCGATGTTGTGCACCGTTATGGTGTCCCACACAACATCATCACTAACAACGGCTCCAACTTCACAGCCGACGAGGTAAAACCCTGGTGTACTAATCTGGGTATTAAACTCGATTACGCCTCCGTCTACCACCCACAAACCAACGGTCAAGTCGAACGTGCCAACGGTCTTATTATGAGCGGCATCAAGCCCAGATTAGTGCGGTATTTGAAAGAATCAGACAAGCACTGGGTTGAGGAGCTCGACTCCGTACTCTGGGGGCTGCGGACCACGCCCAACCGTACTACCGGGTACACACCTTTCTTCATGGTGTATGGTACAGAGGCCATATTACCCTGCGATATTATTCACGACTCACGTAGAGTGTGTATGTACGAAGAGAGAGAAGCTGAGCTCGGTCGGCAGGATAGCCTAGATGCCCTGGAGGAGGAACGTGATGTCGCAAAAGCCCGTTCAGCAGTTTACCAACAGCAAGCTCGAAGATATCAAAGCAGAGAAGTACGGGCCAAGACTTACAACATCGGCGAACTCATTCTACGCCTCCCTGAGAAGAAAAAGGACAAACTCAAGCCCAAATGGGAGGGTCCCTTCATAATTGACGAAGTTCTCACCGGAGGAGCGTACCGTCTTCGCGATGCATCAGACAATGGCCTCGAGCCGAACCCCTGGAATGCGGCTAGACTCCGGAGATTCTACGCCTAGCGCTAAACCCATTGTTCATCTCCTCCTCCCCTGTAGTTTCCTTTATTTTTTCTCTCTTTTCCGATTACTTTCTTTTTTCTCACTTTAAAGCTTTAAGTGCAGCTAGACCGCACACCATTGGCACATACATCTTTAAACATGTACGCCACTTGTACCTGGGGGCTTCTCGAACAAAAGTTCTTGTCATTCCTTGAGCATCAAGCTCCTCACATATGAGTTTTTCCATATGTACCTTTTCTTTGCCATTATATGCATCGATATGACTTAAGTTTTGGCCAAGCTGGGTTGCCTGGCTCCTATGCTTATGCCCTACGTTCCCGTTAGTTCGGCTAGGGCATAAAGGGTGCACCTCTGCAATTGTTACCGCCAGGTCATCCGGATGTGTACCTCAGACTGGGTGAAGCCGAAAGCTAGCATTCTTAAGGGAATATTCGGTCGTTGAATTAAAGATGTTATTCGAACTCACTCCATTGTGCACCCCCAGAAGTTATACAAACCGTGGTGCTCACATCACAATTCGGACATGCGCATTAAATGCATGCACACCCAGGGAAAGGAACCCATAACGGAACTATTCTCTCTGGAAGATGTTTCTTACGATTTCAATGTAATATAACATAGCTAGCCAGATACAACATGTCTGTTCAAGCAACTATGACCCCTACACCTAGTTTTCCAGGCATACCCCGGCCTATTTGGCTGCGATGGTATCAGGAAACACTCCGCACCTTCGGGACCAGAGGTTGAAGCGGAAAGGTCCGCCATGACAAATGATATACAATTCAGCTAGATGAGGCAAGTACACAGTCACGTGGACTAGAAAACCTCCTCCTCTACACCTTCCAACAGGCAGTCTAACTTACAATCATGTTGGGAATATTTGGCGGCCACCTCTACTTGGTCATATACTAAACTAACGGGAATTTCTTCCCCATTCGACCCTACCGGTCCGACACGAGCCATGTGATTAGGATCCAGCTTGGTATATCGCGTCTTCACCATGGCCCAGGCCTCTCGCGCACCCTCTCGGCATGCCGATATCTTCCACAGCCGGGTACGCCGTCGCGCTCCCTTGAACAACTCTACCAGCTGCTCCATGCTTCTTGGAGGGGGGTTGGATGGCCATAAAGCCTTGGCTACACTCCGCATTGCCTGCCGAGCTTGCTCGTGCAACTGCGACAGCCCTTGCAGAAGATCACTCGATGATCCGGACACCTCCTCTTCGGGGCAGTTCATCAAAACACCTGCAATTACAGCTATGTCAGCTACCGTTACCTCCAAAACTGTTATAAAACAAAAGTGGCCACATACTGAATATGCCGCCTCGCAGCTTCTTTTTCTCCTTCACGGAGTCAGCTAGCTGAGCTCGAACATCTTTCAGTTATTTGCCCAGTTTGGAGTTCGACTCCTGGAGTTTCTTTTTCTCTTGAACGACTTTTGTCAATACACGCTCGCCCGCGGCTAGTAGCTTTTTGGCTCTGCGTTCTTCGCCTCGAGCAGCGTCCAGCTGCTCTTGCACTTGGTCTAATGGCCGAACACAAAGATTAGCACCCGGATTCGCACTATCTGTGCATCATTATGAATTTTCGATAGAAGGAAACATTACCGGGAGATGCCTTGTATTTCTCCAGTTCGGCATTGGCAGCAAGCAACCAACACTGACACTTTTCTAGCTCCTGAGCTAGCTTGGTGTTCTTCTCCGTAAGCACCTGGTCATACATTGATCCTTAAATCAGTTGTTTCAACTCCTTTAAGTCTCAGGGGCTACTGGCATATGGTTATCATAGTCAGACAAAATAAATTTACCTGCACATCTTTCAAATTTTGCTTTGTGGCCCTATTAATCCCATCTCGAGCAGCTCGGATGTACGCATCGGCTGAGTTGAAGACGTTAAACGACTCTTCTGAAAAGCCAGGGTCTTGCAAAATGGCCCGGCGCCGCCGATGATTCATCGCACTCTCCACTTCCGAGTTGGTGACGGATACATCATCCGAGTCCTTGGCGGGAGGACAGTCCGGCTTCGCCTCCGCATCGGCCCTCGTCTTCATGGCAGGATATGAATCCTGGCTGCGGGAAGTACGGCCGCTCGAGCCTCCAGATACGGTCCGGCGCATCTTTCTCCCGACACATGAATAACACGAAGGTCACAGTTGGAAGTGACTGCTTAGGTGCAGGTTGGCGAATTCATACCTCTTCGATGAGGGCACAACCGTATCTTCGTTTGTTTTCCTCTTAGAAGGCTCGCCCGGAGTGAGGGACGCTCTCTTCGGAGGTACCCTTGGAGTAGTACGGAGCGCCGAACCCTTCCTCTTTTGAGCACAAGATAGTGCGGTGGGTAAGACGGAAGGAGAGATCTCTTTCGAATAAGGTGTGTTCGGATCACTTACGTGTGAAGCTGGAAGAAGACCAGGGTAGTCGGCGATGATGGCCACTTCTGTGCCATCGTAGCTCGTCTGGTAAAACACCCCCTCCGCAAGCACCACAAATATATCCAGATCCTCTTCGAACCCAGGATCGAGCTCTCGGTTGTGGTCCTCCGGCTGCGGGGCGGGACTATAAAATCCCTCGGTGACCTTTTGCCAGTGCTGTCATAAGCAAGCAGGCTAGAAGTTTATCAAAGGCAATTCAGAGATGGAAGAAGTAAATACAGAGGAGTCGGACCTTACCCAGCTGGGAGGGTTACACATAGAGTACCCGTCTCTAAATTTGATGCGGAGAAATTCCTTTTCCTCCCCTTTGAACAGTTCGGCTAATATCTTAGCCAAAGCGGCAGGGGTATCCGGACCTTTCCGGCCGCAGCGAGAGGCGTCGTCCTCCCCATTGTAGTGCCACATGGGAAGCCCTCTGTATTGGAGCGGTTGAACCCCTTGCGCCATGGAAATTGACATAACCTCGATTACTATGAGTCCGGACTGAGTGAGCTCTCTTATCCTACTCATCAGCTGACGAACCTCCATGTCGTCTTCCTCTTCAGGACTCCGAGGACGCCAACTTTGGCGTTTCTTCAGCGGGACGTGCGCAAATTCAGGAAGACCCTTTCGAATCGGGTCAGGAAGCGCAACGTCCTCTATATAAAACCATCCGGAGGGCCATTCATCAGGTGCCTTCCTTGGTGTGCCGGATGGATATCCGGTATCGGCGACGCACCATACTTCGGCTCCGCCCACTTCAAATATTGACCCTTCATGATTGCGCGGGACGAGACAAAACAGCTTCCTCCGCAACTTGAAGTGAGCCTCGACGCCCAGGAAAAGTTCGCATAAAGCGACGTAACCCGCAATGTGCAGAATAGAGGCCGGAGTGAAGTTGTGCAGCTGGAGGCCGTAATATTCAAGAATCCCTCAGAGGAACGGATGGATTGGAAATCCAACGCCTCTTAGTAGATAGGGGACAAAGCACACTCGCTCCCCCCGGACGGATTGGGGAAGTCCTCTGCCTGAGTCCCCTCATTGAAGGAAGCTAGCCCCGTTCGAACAGGGACTAGATCCGCATGGGGAAGGAATCCCTGCGTTTGCAATTTTGTCAATCGGCTATGAGACACGGAACACCTCTCCCACTCGCCTTTCTCTGGGCCGGGACGAGTGGAGGAGCTGGGAACACTAGCCATGCCGGAATAGTTTCTCCTGAGCAGTCTTTGGGAATTTCTTCTGCATGGCGCTGAATGGATCTAGGATCCAATCTCTTTAAATAGGCGCTCTTCCTCACACGGATGGAGTGTTATTCGCAAAAATACCCCGACTTTCCACATTCACTCGACACATGGAGGACAAAGATTATTCAACACGCAGAAGCCGAGGAGGCGACATTGGATCAATGGCCGAATACATTACTTGGAGATCATTGAAGGGAGAACCCGCCTTGCAATGCCGAAGACAATATGTGTGCCAAGCACCTCGTTATTGAAGACTGGTTCGGGGGCTACTGAGGGAGTCCTGGACTAAGGGGTCCTCGGGCGTTCGACCTGTTATCCATGGGCCGGACTGATGGACTGTGAAGACATGAAGGCCGAAGACTGCACCGTGTCTGGATTGTACTCTACTTGGCGACCGAAGATTCCTTCTTATGTAACCGACTCCATGTAAACCCTAGATCCCCTTGGTGTCTATATAAACCGAAGGGGATAGTCCGGAAGGGACACCACATATACTCATTACCATATTCATAGGCTAGACTTCTAGGGTTTAGCCATTACGATCTCATGGTAGATCAACTCTTGTAATACTCATATTCATCAAGATCAATCAAGCAGGAAGTAGGGTATTACCTCCATAGAGAGGGCCCGAACCTAGGTAAACATCGTGTCCCCCGTCTCCTGTTACCATCGATCCTAGACGCACAGTTCGGGACCCCCTACCCAAGATCCGCTGGTTTTGACACCGACACTAAGTACTTCTCCCATTGCAAGAAAGATCAATCTAGTAGGCAAAACCAAACTGATAATTCGAAGAGACTTGCAAAGATATTAAATCATGCATAAAAGAATTCAGAGAAGAATCAAATATTGTTCATAGATAATCTTGATCATAAACCCACAATTCATCGGATCTCGACAAACACACCGCAAAAAGAATTACATCGAATAGATCTCCAAGAGAATCAAGGAGAACTCTGTATTGAGATCCAAAGAGAGAAGAAGCCATCTAGCTAATAACTATGGACCCGAAGGTCTGTGGTAAACTACTCACACATCATCGGAGAGGCTATGGTGTTAATGTAGAAGCCCTCCGTGATCGATTCCCCCTCCGGCGGAGCGCCGAAAAAGGCCCCAAGATGGGATCTCATGGGTACAGAAGGTTGTGGCGGTGGAAATAGGGTTTCGTGGTTTGATTCTCACGGGTACTGAATAGTAATTGTGGTGCTCTCGGATTTAGCCTATATATGATAAGTTTGATTCTTTGCAATAGTTTTGCGATATAATGGTGGTAATATGTGGGTGGTTCTAGTGAGTAATTGTGGTTTAGTAAGAATATTGGTGTTAAGGTTTGTGATTCCCGAAGCATGCTTGTATAGTCTCTCGTTATGCTATGAAGTTGGAGCATGATTTATTATTGATTGTCCTCCTTATGAGTGGCGGTCGGGGATGAGTGATGGTCTTTTCCTACCAATCTATCCCCTAGGGGCATGCATAGTAGTACTTTGCTTCAAGGGCTAATAAACGTTTGCAATATCTATGTGAGTTCTTCATGCCTAATGTGATTCAATGGATTATACGCACTCTCACCTTTCCACAATTTGCTAGCCTCTTTGG
This sequence comes from Triticum urartu, assembly GCF_056163025.1. Classification (NCBI taxonomy): domain Eukaryota; kingdom Viridiplantae; phylum Streptophyta; class Magnoliopsida; order Poales; family Poaceae; genus Triticum; species Triticum urartu. The sequence goes on from NC_141877.1 coordinate 15,171,227, forward strand.
TACCGTGCATTGCCCTTTCTCACATTGAGACGTGGTGAAAACTTTGCCGGTGCATCCAAACCCCGTGATATGATATGCTCTATCACACATAAGCCTCCGTATATCTTCCTCAAAACAGTCACCATACCTACCTATTATGGCATTTCCTTAGCCATTCCGAGATATATTGCCATGCAACTTCCACTGTTCTGTTTTATTATGACACACATCATCATTGTCATATTGCTTTGCATGATCATATAGCTGACATAGTATTTGTGGCTCAGCCACCGTTCATCATTTTTATACATGTTACGCTAAATCATTGCACATCCCGGTACACCGCTGGAGGCATTCATATAGTCATACTTTGCTCTAGTATCAAGTTGTAATTTTTTGAGTTGTAAGTAAACAGAAGTGTGATGATCATCATATTTATTATTAGAGAATTTTCCCAAGTGAGGAAAGGATGATGGAGGCTATGATTCCCCCACAAGTCGGGATGAGTCTCCAGACAAAAAATAAAAAAGGGAATAAAAGAGAGTCCAAAAAAGGAAAAAAAAGAAATTGGGAGAAAAAGAGAGAAGGGGCAATGTTACTATCCTTTCCTCACTTGTGTTTCAAAGTAGCACCATGTTTTTCATATATAGAGTCTCCTATACTTTCATTTGCATATAACTAGTGGGAATTTTTCATTGTAGAACTTGGCTTGTATATTCCTATGATGGGCTTCCTCAAATGCCCGAGGTTGATACGTCTCCAATGTATCTATAATTTATGAAGTATTCATGCCGTTATATTATCATTCTTGGATGTTTTACAATAATTTTATATCATTTTTTGGAAATAACCTATTGACCCAGTGCCAGTGCTAGTTGCTGCTTTTGCTTGTTTTTTACATCATAGGAAATCAATATTAAACGGAGTCCAAACACCGCGAAACTTTTTGTGGATTTTTTATGGACCAAAAGACTCCCGATGGGCCAGAGCAGCACTGGGGGGGTGCCCCGAGGGGGGCACAACCTACCAGGGCGCGCTTGGGGGCCCAGGCGCACCCAGGTGGGTTGTGCCAACCTCGGTAGCCTCCCGCACCCCCTCTTTGCCCTATAAAATCCCAAATATTCCAAAAACCCTCGGGTAACCTAGATGAGAAGTTCCGCCATCGCAGGCCTCTGTAGCCACCGAAAACCAATCTAGACCCCGTTCTGGCACCCTACCAGAGGGGGAATCATCTCCGGTGGCCATCTTCATCATCCCGGCGGCCACCATGATGAGGAGGGAGTAGTCCACCCTCGAGGCTGAGGGTTTGTACTAGTAGCTATGTGTTTAATCTCTCTCTCTCTCTCTCTCGTGTTCTTGAGATGTCACGATCTTGATGTATCGTGGGGTTTGTTAATATAGTTGGATCATATGGTGTTTTCCCCTCTCTATCTTGTTGTGAATTGAGTTTCCCTTTGAGATTTCGTTTTATCAGATTGAATACTTTTATGGATTTGAGAGCACTTGCTATATGTCTTGCATATGAATACTCGTGGTGACAATGGGGTATCGTATTGATTCACTTGATATATGTTTTGGCACTCAACTCACGGATTCCCGAGGTGACATTGGTGTAATCTATACATAGGGGTTGATGCACGTTCTTGTCTTTGTTTCTCCGGTAGAAATCTTGGGGCACTCTTTCAGGTTCTTTGTGACGGATTGAATATTATGAATCTGAAATTATTTGGTGTTATTTTAGTATGAACTCTTGGATAGATCGATCGGAAATAATAACTTCGAGGTGGTTTCGTACCCTACAAACAATTTCTTCTTATGTTCTTCGCTAGATAGGAACCTTGGAGTGATTCTTCATCGCACGTAGAGGGATGGTTATACGATCCAATTATATTAGAATTGTTGAGAGATTGCACTAGCGAAAGTATGGACCCTAGGCCTCATTTTCAAGCATTGCAATACCATTTTTGTGCTTGTTTACTATTGGCTACCTTGATGTTTTTATTTATTCAGATTATTAAAATATATTTCTACCATCCATATTACACTTTTATCACCATCTCTCGCTGAACTAGTGCGCCTATACAATTTTCCACTGTATTTGGTGTGTCGGGGACACAAGAGATTTCTTGTATTTTGTTGGGGATATAGCTATCAGTTATGACCCACCCAGGAGGGGCTGGGTCAGCCCCAATGGCAGGTCACAAAGGAAGCCCAATAGACATTCAAGGCGATAGGTTATTAAACCTTATAGAAGGCCTGAAGGCCTAGTGGCGGCTTAAGGCCCAATATTGTAAACCGTCGTACGTAAGGAAAGGAATATAAAAGAAGTCACCGAGCCGGACACGATTTATGAGCCGGCCGGGACTCTGTAGGCCACCAGGCGTCAACCCGTGTATATAAGGGGAAGACCCGGTGGCGGCTTAGGGCAAGAAACAGGAGATCGATAACCAAGCCAACGAACTAGCCTCTTGGTGATCGAAACCCCAACAACATCAACACAACTAGACGTAGGCTTTTACCTTCATCATAAGGGGTCAAACTAGTATAAAACCTCTCGTGTTCTTTGTCCCGATTAACCCCTTTAAGCTTCCTAGTTGCGATGGCCCTACGACTAAGTCATTTTGCTAGGACATCTGCCGTGACAATTCCACGACAGTTGGCGCCCACCGTGGGGCCAGCGCACGGTGGATTTGAGTTCTTGAAGGGCAACTTCGAAGGGCTCAAGGGATACGCTGTGGGCCGGATGACCAAGAGTCGTCGCGGCAAGCTCTACATCGACGACGAAGGCTGGGGCCCCGAGGCCGGCTCAATTGAGTACGGGTACCGGGTCCCCTTCGACGGAATTCATGTCTTCATCGGCTGGATCGGCGAGTCGGGCCCTGAGCCAGACGTCCACACCAACCTCATCGAAACGGCTCAGTGCACGAGGTCCACCCGTGTTCAATCTGCCATGAAGCATGCCTTCGTAGGTTGCATCCACGGCGGTGAATACTCTGAAGAATTGGTGGATGGCGGTGAGATGACTGTCTGCTCTGACGCCACATCATCAACGGGAGAGACATACTCTTTGTATCAGCTGCAGGTGGCATGCTCGGGGGCTGTTCCGATGGCAGCAGTATTCCGGACCCCCTTGAGCCGCCGAATTGGGCCGGAGTCTTCATGGCAGGAACACAGCCGGGGCAGAACTCCATGGCAGCAGCAGCAACAGCCACCGGGTCGGCCGCGGCCGGGTCAGGAGACCCTGCGCGCCCCCGGCTCAGATTCTGATGGACCTCATAGATAAACTGACGACCCTGTTGACTGACGTGGTAGAGCCGATGAATCAAGCTCAGCATGACGCAGAGGTGGCACGCATACGTGAGGAGATGGTACAAGCCAAAGAAAACTTAGCAGCAGAGGAGGACAGGATGGCCACGGAGCAGGTGGCTTTGGACGCTCGTGCTCAATAGCTTCAGGCAGGGACTTTCCAGCTCTCGGTGGATCTGAACACGTCAAACGAGGTAATGAGAAGAAGGCATCAGAAAACTCAGTCACGTCTACCTCTGACGCTCGATCCTAGGAACCTTTTTCATACGCCCGGAGCCGGGGCAAGTAACCCGGGGCCCCGATTCAGCCGCGTGCCATGGAACTGATACGTCTCCAACGTATCTATAATTTTTGATTGCTCCATGCTATATTATCTACTGTTTTGGGCAATATTGGGCTTTATTATCCACTTTTATATTACTTTTGGGACTAACCTATTAACCAGAGGCCCAACCCAGATTTGCTGTTTTATGCCTATTTCAGTGTTTTGAAGAAAAGGAATATCAAACGGAGTCGAAACGGAACGAAATCAACTGGAGAAGTTATTTTTGGAAGGAAAGCAACCCAGGGAACTTGGAGTGCACGTTAGGGGAGACACGGGATGCCCACGAGGGTGGGGGGCGCGCCCCCTGCCTCGTGGGGCCCCCGTGGCTCCTTTGACGTACTTCCTGCACCCATATATATCGTCGTACCCTAAAACTTCCAGAACACACATTAGATCGGGAGTTCCACCGCCAAAAGCCTCCGTAGCCACCGAAAACCAATCTAGACCCGTTCCGGCACCCTGCCGGAGGGGGCAATCCTTCTCCGGTGGCCATCTTCATCATCCCGGTGCTCTCCATGACGAGGAGGGAGTAGTTCTCCCTCGGGCTGAGGGTATGTACCAGTAGCTATGTGTTTGATCTCTCTCTCTCATGTTCTTGATTTGGCACGATCTTGATGTATCGCGAGCTTTGCTATTATAGTTGGATCTTATGTTTCTCCTCCCCTTCTTCTCTCTTGTAATGAATTGAGTTTCCCCTTTGAAGTAATCTTATCGGATTGAGTCTTTAAAGATTTGAGAACACTTGATGTATGTCTTGCCGTGGATATCTGTGGTGACAATGGGATATCACGTGATTCACTTGATGTATGTTTTGGTGATCAACTTGCGGGTTCCGCCCATGAACCTATGCATAGGGGTTGGCACACGTTTTCGTCGTGATTCTCCGGTAGAACTTTGGGGCACTCTTTGAGGTCCTTTGTGTTGGTTGAATAGATGAATCTGAGATTGTGTGATGCATATCGTATAATCATGCCCACGGATACTTGAGGTGAGATTGGAGTATCTAGGTGACATTAGGGTTTTGGTTGATTTGTATCTTAAGGTGTTATTCTAGTACGAACTCTAGGGCTGTTTGTGACACTTATAGGAATAGCCCAATGGATTGATTGGAAAGAATAACTTTGAGGTGGTTTCGTACCCTACCATAATCTCTTCGTTCGTTCTCCGCTATTATTGACTTTGGAGTGACTCTTTGTTGCATGTTGAGGGATAGTTTTATGATCCAATTATGTTAGTATTGTTGAGAGGACTTACACTAGTGAAAGTATGAACCCTAGGCCTTGTTTCCTAGCATTGCAATACCGTTTACACTCACTTTTATCACTTGTTACCTTGCTGTTTTTATAATTTCAGATTACAAAAACCTTTATCTACTATCCATATACCACTTGTATCACCATCTCTTCGCCGAACTAGTGCACCTATACAATTTACCATTGTATTGGGTGTGTTGGGGACACAAGAGACTCTTTGTTATTTGGTTGCAGGGTTGCTTGAGAGAGACCATCTTCATCCTACGCCTCCTACGGATTGATAAACCTTAGGTCATCCACTTGAGGGAAATTTGCTACTGTCCTACAAACCTCTGCACTTGGAGGCCCAACAACATCTACAAGAAGAAGGTTGTGTAGTAGACATCAAGCTCTTTTCTGGTGCCATTGCCGGGGAGGTTAGCGCTTGAAGGTATATCTTTAGATCTTGAAATCGAGTCTTTTTAATTTCTTGTTTTATCACTAGTTTAGTTTATAAAAGAAAACTATAAAAAAATGGAATTGAGTTTGTCTCATACGCTTCACCTTTTTAATATTTTTTGTAAGTATGATGGAAAGGAAAATTGTGCTCAAATGTTAGAAGAAAAATTACATAGAATGCTTGGCATAAAATATATGAATGATGAGCATGATTGCAATGTTGTTAGTATGAATTCTTTGAATATCCATGACACTAATGATGATTGCACTAGTTATGATGAAAATGCCTCCTATAAACATGTCAATTTTGGTGGAGTAGACTGGGTTTGCAAGTACACACCAAATAGGGAAGATAGATATTGCAAGAGGCATAAGTACTTAGAAACCAAATTGTTGCAAGAAGAGCTAGATGAATGTGCTGAAAATTTAAGATATCTTACCCATACTTGCGAACTTTGCAATGAACACGGTCATTTAAATATCAAATGCAAATTGTTCCATGACCGTATCGTGTCCAAAAATTGTGATGACTTGATTTCCCTTGCACATCATAATGAACTTAGTTTGCTCTTGGGTTATGAAGAAATGAAACGTATAACTGAGGGTATTCCAAAATTTAATCTCGATAAACTTCTTGGTTTTGATCTAGAGAAGATTTATATGTATTGTGCGGTGAATTGCATTGAAAATCCTTATATTGCCAATTACATAAAGAAAAGAAAACAAATAGAGGATGAAGAGAATACTAATGAAAGGGAAGAGACTTCCCAATACCCTCCTATTATTTCTTATGATGAATTAGGTAACGAGGAAGAGCCTCCTATTCAACCAATCTCATTGATAAGGAGCTCCAAAAAGAGGATTGAACCCACACATGATGTGGTGAAGAAGAAGAAAAGAAAAAGGAAGAGAGGTAAAAAGGTATCTCTCCCAAATAAAGTTGCCCCTATTACTATTGTGCCTCATGAAAATATAATTGTGGAAGATAATGATACTTCTTATGATCTTGAAAATCTTTTTGGCACTTGCTTGGAAGAATATGATAATTGCTATACTATTGGTGCTATCTATACTATTAATGATGAGAGTGATTATGCTTATGATATGAAAAGGCCCAAGCTTGGGGAAGCTATGTTTGATGAAGATGATGTTTTTGAGAATATATTTGCTGCAATTAATGTTTGTCCCAAGCTTGGGGATGCTATGTTTAATGAAGATGATATTTTTAGTCTCCCAAGTTTTGATATGCGAGTTTATAATGATGATAGCATGCCTCCTACTTATGATGATTATTGTGATGATACTTATGCTATAAAAAGTAGTGATTATATTTATAAAACTTGTCATGGTTATGATTACCCCTTCTCTAAACATAACTCTTTTAATGTGGAATCAATTTATAGTATTCAAGTTTCCTATGATACTCCCACTATTCCGAATAAGAAGAATTTTGCTTATGTGGAGAGTAATAAATTTTCTATGCTTATAGATCATGAAAAGAATGCTTTATGTGCTGGTTATATTGTTGAATTCATTCATGATGCTACTGAAAATTATTATGAGGGAGGAACTTATGCTTGTAGGAATTGCAATAATATCAAGTTTCCTCTCTATGTGCTTAAAATCTTGAAGTTATGCTTGTTTTGCTTTCCTATGCTACTTGATTATTGTTCCCATAAGTTGTTTGCTCACAAAATCCCTATGCATAGGAAGAGGGTTAGACTTAAATGTGCTAGTAATATTCTTCATGATTCTCTCTTTATGTTTCAATTCTTATCTTTTATGTGAGCATCATTGAAATCATCATGCCTAGCTAGGGGCGTTAAACGATAGCGCTTGTTGGGAGGCAACCCAATATTATTTTTGTTCCTTGCTTTTTGCTCCTCTTTAGTAATAAATAATTCATATAGCCTCTGCTTATATGTGGTTTTATGCTTTTAATTAGTGTTTGTGCCAAGTAGAACCTTTGGGAAGACTTGGGGAAAGTCTTGTTGATCATGCTGTAAAAAACAGAAACTTTAGCGCTCACGAGAACTGCTGCCATTTTTATTTGGAGAGTGATATTTAGTTAATTATTTTTGAATATGATTAATAGATAAATTCCTCAGGTACAGCAATTTATTTGAGAATTTTATGAGTTCCAGAAGTATACGTTTGATCCAGATTACTACAGACTGTTCTGTTTTTGACAGATTCTGTTTTTCGTGTGTTGTTTGCTTATTTTGATGAATCTATGGCTAGTAAATAGTTTATAAACCATAGAGAAGTTGTAATACAGTAGGTTTAACACCAATATAAATAAAGAATGAGTTCATTACAATACCTTGAAGTGGTGATTTATTTTCTTATACTAACGGAGCTTACGAGTTTTCTGTTAAGTTTTGTGTTGTGAAGTTTTCAAGTTTTGGGTAAGGATTCGATGGACTATGGAATAAGGAGTGGCAAGAGCCTAAGCTTGGGGATGCCCGAGGCACCCCAAGGTAATATTCAAGGATATCCAAGAGCCTAAGCTTGGGGATGCCCCGGAAGGCATCCCCTCTTTCGTCTTGGTTCATCGGTAACTTTACTTGGAGCTATATTTTTATTCACCACATGATATGTGTTTTGCTTGGAGCATCAACTTATTTTGTTAGGATTTGCTTGCTGTTATTTAGAATAATGTTTTGCATCTTTTATTTCAATAAAAGTGGAATTGATAGCCTTTACTATGCCTATGTTACAAGTATACATGTTGCTGTTTGAAAACAGAAAGTTTACCGCTGTTGCAATAATTCCCTAGAAAAGTCAGAATGTGATAAAATGTTGAAACCTTTTGCATATTAAGCTCCTATAAATTTACTACAGTGGGAATTTTCTTTAATAATTTTTGGATCTAGGGAAGTATGGATGTTGCAGCATTCTTTACAGACTATCCTGTTTAGGCAGATTGCTGTTATGTTTGCATTGTTTGCATATGTTTGCTTCTTTAATGATTCTATTTGAGGATAGGACTATTAAATATGCAGAGGCATTTAGTATGCAATGTTGAATAATAATTTTAGTGATTTGCTACAGTAGAGTATGATAAGGTTTTTGCAATGGTCTATACTAACTTATCTCACGAGTCCTTGTTGAGTTTTGTGTGGATGAAGCTTTTGAGATTTAGGGAGACCGTGATATGAGAGGAATTAAGGAGACACAAAGGCTCAAGCTTGGGGATTCCCAAGGCACCCCAAGATAATATTTCAAGAAGTCTCAAGCGTCTAAGCTTGGGGATGCCCCGGTTGGCATCCCACCTTTCTTCTTTAACAACTATCGGTTAGTATCGGTTGATCCTAAGTTTTTGCTTCTTCACATGATGTTTGGTATTCTTAGAATGAAATTTTATTTTGCTTTGCTTGCTGTTTGAATAAAATACCAGGATCTGAAATTATTAAGTGTTAGAGAGTCTTCACATAGTGGCATAATTATTCAACTACTCATTGATCTTCACTTATATCCTTCGGAGTAGTTTGTCATTTGCTCTAGTGCTTCACTTATATCTTTTAGAGCATGGTGGTAGTTTTATTTTGAATAAATAGATGAACTCTCATGCTTCACTTAGATTATTTTGAGAGTCTTAATAGCATGGTAATTTGCTTAAAATCCTAATATGCTAGGTATTCAAGAATAATAAAATTCTCTTATGAGTGTGTTGAATACTAAGAGAAGTTTGATACTTGATGATTGTTTTGAGATATGAGGATGGTAATATTAGAGTCATGCTAGTTGAGTAGTTGTGAATTTGAGAAATACTTGTGTTGAAGTTTGTGATTCCCGTAGCATGCACGTATGGTGAACCGTTATGTGATGAAGTCGGAGCATGATTTATTTATTGATTGCCTTCCTTATGAGTGGCGGTCGGGGACGAGCGATGGTCTTTTCCTACCAATCTATCCCCCTAGGAGCATGCACTATTAGGTTTCGTAGTAATTTCAAAAAATTTCCTACGCACACGCAAGATCATGTGATGCATAGCAACGAGGGGGAGAGTGTTGTCTACGTACCCAACGCAGACCGACTGCGGAAGCGATGACACGACGTAGAGGAAGTAGTCGTACGTCTTCACGATCCAACCGATCAAGTACCGAAACTACGACACCTCCGAGTTCGAGCACACGTTCAGCTCGATGACGATCCCCGGACTCCGATCCAGCAAAGTGTCGGGGAAGAGTTCTGTCAGCACGACGGCGTGGTGACGATCTTGATGTACTACAGCAGCAGGGCTTCGCCTAAACTCCGCTACAGCATTATCGAGGTATATGGTGGCAGGGGGCACCGCACACGGCTAAGGAATAGATCACGTGGATCAACTTGTGTGTCTAGAGGTGCCCCCTGCCTCCGTATATAAAGGAGTAGAGGGGGGGAGGCTGGCCGGCCAAGGAGGAGGGCGCAGGAGAGTCCTACTCCCTCTAGGAGTAGGATCCCCCCCCCCAATCCTAGTCAGAATAGGATTCGCGGAGGGGGAAAAGAGGAGGAGGGGGCCGGCCACCTCTCCTAGTCCTAATAGGACTAGGGGAAGGGGGAGGAGCACAGCCCATCTAGGGAAGCCTCTTCTCTTTTCCACCAAGGCCCACTATGGCCCATATAGCTCCCGGGGGGTTCCGGTAACCCTCCCGGTATTCCGGTAAAATCCTGATTTCACCCGGAACACATCCGATATCCAAACATAGGCTTCCAATATATCAATCTTTACGTCTCGACCATTTCGAGACTCCTCGTCATGTCCATGATCACATCCGGGACTCCAAACAACCTTCGGTACATCAAAATGCATAAACTCATAATATAACTGACATCGTAACCTTAAGCGTGCGGACCCTACGGGTTCGAGAACAATGTAGACATGACCGAGACACGTCTCTGGTCAATAACCAATAGCGGGACCTGGATGCCCATATTGGCTCCTACATATTCTACGAAGATCTTTATCGGTCAGACCGCATAACAACATACGTTGTTCCCTTTGTCATCGGTATGTTACTTGCCCGAGATTCGATCGTCGGTATCCAATACCTAGTTCAATCTCGTTACCGGCAAGTCTCTTTACTCGTTCCGTAATACATCATTTCACAACTAACATATTAGTTGTAATGCTTGCAAGGCTTATGTGATGTGTATTACCGAGAGGGCCCAGAGATACCTCTCCGACAATCGGAGTGACAAATCCTAATCTCGAAATACGCCAACCCAACATCTACCTTTGGAGACACCTGTAATGCTCCTTTATAATCACCCAGTTACGTTGTGACGTTTGGTAGCACCCAAAGTGTTCCTCCGGCAAACGGGTGTTGCATAATCTCATAGTCATAGAAACATGTATAAGTCATGAAGAAAGCAATAGCAACATACTAAACGATCGGGTGCTAAGCTAATGGAATGGGTCATGTCAATCAGATCATTCAACTAATGATGTGACCTCGTTAATCAAATAACAACTCTTTGTTCATGGTTAGGAAACATAACCATCTTTGATTAACGAGCTAGTCAAGTAGAGGCATACTAGTGACACTCTGTTTGTCTATGTATTCACACATGTATTATGTTTCCGGTTAATACAATTCTAGCATGAATAATAAACATTTATCATGAAATAAGGAAATAAATAATAACTTTATTATTGCCTCTAGGGCATATTTCCTTCAGTCTCCCACTTGCACTAGAGTCAATAATCTAGATCACATCACCATGTGATTAACATCGATAGTTCACATCATCATGTGATTAACACCCATAGTTCACATCGCCATGTGACCAACACCCAAAGGGTTTACTAGATTCAGTAATCTAGTTCACATTGCTATGTGATTAACACCCAAGGAGTACTAAGGTGTGATCATGTTTTGCTTGTGAGAAAATCTTAGTCACCGGGTCTGCCATATTCAGATCCGCATGTATTTTGCAAAATTCTATGTCTACAATGCTCTGCACAGAGCTACTCTAGCTAATTGCTCCCACTTTCAATATGTATCTATATCGAGACTTAGAGTCATCCAGATCAGTGTCAAAACTTGCATCGACGTAACCCTTTACGGCGAACCTTTTTGTCATGTCCATAATCGAGAAACATATCCTTATTTCACTAAGGATAATTCTGACTGTTGTCCAGTGATCTACTCCTAGATCACTATCGTACTCCCTTGCCAAACTCAGTGGTAGGGCATACAATAGATCTGGTATACAGCATGGCATACTTTATAGAACCTATGACTGAGGCATAGGGAATGACTTTCATTCTCTTTCTATCTTCTGCCGTGGTCGGGCTTTGAGTCTTACTCAACTTCACACCTTGTAATACAGGCAAGAACTCTTTCTTTGACTGCTCCATTTTGAACTACTTCAAAATCTTGTCAAGGTATGTACTCATTGAAAAAACTTATCAAGCGTCTTGATCTATATCTATAGATCTTGAAGCTCAATATGTAAGCAGCTTCACCAAAGTCTTTCTTTGAAAAACTCCTTTCAAACACTCCTTTATGCTTTGCAGAATAATTCTACATTATTTCCGATCAACAATATGTCATTCACATATACTTATCAGAAATGCTGTAGTGCTCCCACTCACTTTCTTGTAAATACAGGCTTCACCGCAAGTCTGTATAAAACTATATGCTTTGATCAACTTATCAAAGCGTATATTCCAACTCCGAGATTCTTGCACCAGTCCATAGATGGATCGTTGGAGCTTGCATATTTAGTTAACACCTTTAGGATCGACAAAACCTTCTAGTTGCATCGTATACAACTCTTCTTTAGTAAATCCATTAAGGAATGCAGTTTTGTTTATCCATTTGCCAGATTTCATAAAACGCGGCAATTGCTAACATGATTCGGACAGACTTAAGCATAGATACGAGTGAGAAACTCTCATCGTAGTCAACACCTTGAACTTGTCGAAAACCTTTTGCGACAATTCTAGCTTTGTAGATAGTAACATTACCATCAGCGTCAGTCTTCTTCTTGAAGATCCATTTATTCTCAATTGCTTGCCGATCATCGGGCAAGTCAACCAAAGTCCATACTTTGTTCTCATACATGGATCCCATCTCAGATTTCATGGCTTCAAGCCACTTTGCGGAATCTGGGCTCACCATCGCTTCTTCATAGTTCGTAGGTTCATCATGATCTAGTAGCATGACTTCCAGAACTGGATTACCGTACCACTCTGGTGCGGATCTTACTCTGGTTGATCTACGAGGTTCAGTAGTATCTTGTTCTGAAGTTTCATGATCATTATCATTAACTTCCTCACTTATTGGTGTAGGTGTCGCAGAAACAATTTTCTGTGATGTACTACTTTCCAACAAGGGAGTAGGTACAGTTACCTCGTCAAGTTCTACTTTCCTCCCACTCACTTCTTTCGAGAGAAACTCCTTCTCCAGAAAGTTTCCGAATTTTAGCAACAAAAGTCTTGCCTTCGGATCTGTGATAGAAGGTGTATCCAATAGTTTCCTTTGGATATCCTATGAAGACGCACTTCTCCAATTTGAGTTTGAGCTTATCAGGATGAAACTTTTTCATATAAGCATCGCAACCCCAAACTTTAAGAAACGACAGCTTAGGTTTCTTGCCAAACCATAGTTCACACGGTGTCGTCTCAACAGATTTAGATGGTGCCCTATTTAACGTGAATGCAGCTGTCTCTAATGCATAACCCCAAAACGATAGTGGTAGATCGGTAAGAGACATCATAGATTGCACTATATCCAATAAAGTACGATTATGACGTTCGGACACACCATTATGCTGTGGTGTTCCATGTGGCATGAGTTTGTGAAACTATTCCACATTGTTTTAATTGAAGACCAAACTCGTAACTCAAATATTTTACCTCTGCGATCATATCGTAGAAACTTTTATTTTCTTGTCACGATGATTTTCCACTTCACTCTGAAATTCTTTGAACTGTTCAAATGTTTCAGACTTATGTTTCATCAAGTAGATATCCCCATATCTGCTCAAATCATCTGTGAAGGTCAGAAAATAATGATACCTGCTGCAAGCCTTAATATTCATCGGACCACATACATTAGTATGTATGATCTTCAACAAATCTGTTGCTTGCTTCATTGTTCCGGAGAACGGCGTTTTAGTCATCTTGCCCCAAAAGGCATGGTTCGCAAGCATCAAGTGATTCATAATCAAGTGATTCCAAAATCCCATCAGCATGGAGTTTCTTCATGCGCTTTACACCAATATGACCTAAACGGCAGTGCTACAAATAAGTTGCACTTATCATTATTAACTTTGCATCTTTTGGTTTCAATATTATGATTATGTGTATCACTACGATCGAGATCCAACGAACTATTTTCATTGGGTGTGTAACCATATAAGGTTTTATTCATGTAAACAGAACAACAATTTATTCTTTTACTTAAATGAATAACCGTATTACAATAAACATGATCAAATCATATTCATGCTCAATGCAAAAACTAAATAACACTTATTCAGGTTCAACACTAATCCCGAAAGTATAGGGGAGTGTGCGATGATGATCATATCAATCTTGGAACCACTTCCAACACACATCGTCACTTCACCCTTAACTAGTCTCTGTTTATTCTGCAACTCCCGTTTCGAGTTACGAATCTTAGCAACTGAACTAGTATCAAATACTGAGGGGTTGCTATAAACACTAGTAAAGCACACATCAATAACATGTATATCAAATATACTTATGTTCACTTTGCCATCCTTCTTATCTGCCAATCACTTGGGGTAGTTCTGCTTCCAGTGACCAGTCCCTTTGCAGTAGAAACACTTAGTCTCAGGCTTAGGACCAGACTTGGGCTTCTTCACTTGAGCAGCAACTTACTTGCCGTTCTTCTTGAAGTTCCCCTTCTTCCCTTTGCCCTTTTATTGAAACTAGTGGTCTTGTCTACCATCAACACTTGATGCTCTTTCTTGATTTCTACCTTCGTCGATTTCAACATCACGAAGAGCTTGGGAATCGTTTCCGTTATCCCTTGCATATCATAGTTCATCACGAAGTTTCTACTAACTTGGTGATGGTGACTAGAGAATTCTGTCAATCACTATCTTATCTGGAAGATTAACTCCCACTTGATTCAAGCGATTGTTGTACTCAGACAATCTGGGCACATGCTCACTAGTTGAGCGATTCTCCTCCATCTTTTAGCTATAGAACTTGTTGGAGACTTTCATATCTCTCAACTTGGGTATTTGCTTGAAATATTAACTTCAACTCCTGGAACATCTCATATGCTCCTGACGTTCAAAACGTCTTTGAAGTCCCGATTCTTAAGCCATTAAGCATGGTGCACTAAACTATCAAGTAGTCATCATATTGAGCTAGCCAAACGTTCATAACGTCTGCATCTGCTCCTGCAATAGGTCCGTCACCTAGCGGTGCATCAAGGACATAATTCTTCTGTGCAGCAATGAGGATAAACCTCAGATCACGGATCCAATCCGCATCTTTGCTACTAACATCTTTCAACACAATTTTCTCTAGGAACATATCAAAATAAACACAGGGAAGGAACAACGCGAGCTATTGATCTACAACATGATTTGCAAAATACTACCAGGACTAAGTTCATGATAAATTTAAGTTCAATTAATCATATTACTTAAGAACTCCCACTTAGATAGACATCCCTCTAATCCTCTAAGTGATCACGTGATCCAAATCAACTAAACCATGTCCGATCATCACGTGAGATGGAGTAGTTTCATTGGTGAACATCACTATGTTGATCATATCTACTATATGATTCACGCTCGACCTTTCGGTCTCCGTGTTCCGAGGCCATATCTGTATATGCTTGGCTCGTCAAGTATAACCTGAGTATTCCGCGTGCGCAACTGTTTTGCACCCGTTGTATTTGAACGTAGAGCCTATCACACCCGATCATCACGTGGTGTCTCAGCACGAAGAACTTTCGCAACGGTGCATACTCAGGGAGAACACTTCTTGATAATTTAGTGAGAGATCATCTTATAATGCTACCGTCAATCAAAGCAAGATAAGATGCATAAAAGATAAACATCACATGCAATCAATATAAGTGATATGATATGGCCATCATCATCTTGTGCCTGTCATCTCCATCTCCGAAGCACCGTCATGATCACCATCGTCACCGGCGCGACACCTTGATCTCCATCGTAGCATCGTTGTCGTCTCGCCAATCTTATGCTTCCACGACTATCACTACCGTTTAGTAATAAAGTAAAGCATTACATCGCGATTGCATTGCATACAATAAAGCGACAACCATATGGCTCCTGCCAGTTGCCGATAACTCGGTTACAAAACATGATCATCTCATACAATAAAATTCAGCATCATGCCTTGACCATATCACATCACAACATACCCTGCAAAAACAAGTTAGACGTCCTCTACTTTGTTGTTGCATGTTTTACGTGGCTGCTACGGGCTTAAGTAAGAACCAATCTCACCTACGCATCAAAACCACAACGATAGTTTGTCAAATAGACTCCGTTTTAACCTTCGCAAGGACCGGGCGTAGCCATACTTGGTTCAACTAAAGTTGGAGAGACAGTCGCCCGCAAGCCATCTCTGTGCAAAGCACGTCGAGGGAACCGGTCTCGCGTAAGCGTACGCGTAAGGTTGGTCCGGGTCGTCTCGTCCAACAATACCGCCGAACCAAAGTATGACATGCTGGTAGGCAGTATGACTTGTATCGTCCACAACTCACTTGTGTTCTACTCGTGCATATAACATCAACATAAATAACCTGGCTCTGATACCACTGTTGGGTTTCGTAGTAATTTCAAAAAATTTCCTACGCAGACGCAAGATCATGTGATGCATAGCAACGAGGGGGAGAGTATTGTCTATGTACCCAACGCAGACCGACTGCGGAAGCGATGACACGACGTAGAGGAAGTAGTCGTACGTCTTCACGATCCAACCGATCAAGTACCGAAACTACAGCACCTCCGAGTTCGAGCACACGTTCAGCTCGATGACGATCCCCGGACTCCGATCCAGCAAAGTGTCGGGGAAGAGTTCCGTCAGCATGACGGCGTGGTGACGATCTTGATGTACTACAGCAGCAGGGCTTCGCCTAAACTCCGCTACAGTATTATCGAGGTATATGGTGGCAGGGGGCACCGCACACGGCTAAGGAATAGATCACGTGGATCAACTTGTGTGTCTAGAGGTGCCCCTGCCTCCGTATATAAAGGAGTAGAGGGGGGGAGGCTGGCCGGCCAAGGAGGAGGGCGCAGGAGAGTCCTACTCCCTCTAGGAGTAGGATTCCCCCCCCCCAATCCTAGTCGGAATAGGATTCGCGGAGGGGGAAAAGAGGAGGAGGGGGCCGGCCACCTCTCCTAGTCCTAATAGGACTAGGGGAAGGGGGAGGCGCACAGCCCATCTAGGGAAGCCTCTTCTCTTTTCCACCAAGGCCCACTATGGCCCATATAGCTCCCGGGGGGTTCCGGTAACCCTCCCGGTATTCCGGTAAAATCCCGATTTCACCCGGAACACATCCGATATCCAAACATAGGCTTCCAATATATCAATCTTTACGTCTCGACCATTTCGAGACTCCTCGTCATGTCCATGATCACATCCGGGACTCCGAACAACCTTCGGTACATCAAAATGCATAAACTCATAATATAACTGTCATCGTAACCTTAAGCGTGCAGACCCTACGGGTTCGAGAACAATGTAGACATGACTGAGACACGTCTCCGGTCAATAACCAATAGCGGGACCTGGATGCCCATATTGGCTCCTACATATTCTACGAAGATCTTTATCGGTCAGACCGCATAACAACATACGTTGTTCCCTTTGTCATCGGTATGTTACTTGCCCGAGATTCGATCGTCGGTATCCAATACCTAGTTCAATCTCGTTACCGGCAAGTCTCTTTACTCGTTCCGTAATACATCATTTCACAACTAACATATTAGTTGTAATGCTTGCAAGGCTTATGTGATGTGTATTACCGAGAGGGCCCAGAGATACCTCTCCGACAATCGGAGTGACAAATCCTAATCTCGAAATACGCCAACCCAACATCTACCTTTGGAGACACCTGTAATGCTCCTTTATAATCACCCAGTTATGTTGTGACGTTTGGTAGCACCCAAAGTGTTCCTCCGGCAAACGGGAGTTGCATAATCTCATAGTCATAGAAACATGTATAAGTCATGAAGAAAGCAATAGCAACATACTAAACGATCGGGTGCTAAGCTAATGGAATGGGTCATGTCAATCAGATCATTCAACTAATGATGTGACCTCGTTAATCAAATAACAACTCTTTGTTCATGGTTAGGAAACATAACCATCTTTGATTAACGAGCTAGTCAAGTAGAGGCATACTAGTGACACTCTGTTTGTCTATGTATTCACACATGTATTATGTTTCCGGTTAATACAATTCTAGCATGAATAATAAACATTTATCATGAAATAAGGAAATAAATAATAACTTTATTATTGCCTCTAGGGCATATTTCCTTCATGCACGTAGTACTTTGTTTTGATAACTAATAGATTTTTGCAATAAGTATGTGAGTTCTTTACGACTAATGTTGAGTCCATGGATTATACGACACTCTCACCCTTCCACCATTGCTAGCCTCTCTAGTACCGCGCAACTTTCGCCGGTACCATACACCCACCATATACCTTCCTCAAAACAGCCACCATACCTACCTATTATGGCATTTCCATAGCCATTCCGAGATATATTGCCATGCAACTTTCCACCGTTCCATTTATGACACACTCCATCATTGTCATATTTCTTAGCATGATCATGTAGTTGACATCGTATTTGTGGCAAAGCCACCATTCATAATTCTTTCATACATGTCACTCATGAGTCATTGCATATCCCGGTACACCGCCGGAGGCATTCATATAGAGTCATATCTTGTTCTAAGTATCGAGTTGTAAGTAAATAAAAGTGTGATGATCATCATTATTAGAGCATTGTCCCAGTGAGGAAAGGATGATGGAGACTATGATTCCCCCATAAGTCGGGATGAGACTCCGGACGAAAATAAAAAAAGAGGAGAAAGGCCATAAAAAAGAGAAGGCCCAAAAAAAAGAGGAGAAAGGCCATAAAATAGAGAAGGCCCAAAAAAAGAAAAGAGAAAGGCCATAAAAAAGAAAGGCCAAATAAAAAAAATGAGACAAAAAGAGAGAAGGGACAATGCTACTATCATTTTTCCACACTTGTGCTTCAAAGTAGCACCATGATCTTCATGATAGAGAGTCTCCTATGTTGTCACTTTCATATACTAGTGGGAATCTTTCATTATAGAACTTGGCTTGTATATTCCAATGATGGGCTTCCTCAAAATGCCCTAGGTCTTCGTGAGCAAGCAAGTTGGATGCACACCCACTTAGTTTCTTTTTGAGCTTTCATACACTTATAGCTCTAGTGCATCCGTTGCATGGCAATCCCTACTCACTCACATTGATACCTATTGATGGGCATCTCCATAGACCATTGATACGCCTAGTTGATGTGAGACTATCTTCTCCTTTTTTTTCTTCTCCACAACCACCATTCTATTCCACCTATAGTGCTATGTCCATGGCTCATGCTCATGTATTGCGTGAAGATTGAAAAAGTTTGAGAACATCAAAAGTATGAAACAATTGCTTGGCTTGTCATCGGGGTTGTGCATGATTCAAATACTTTGTGTGGTGAAGATGGAGCATAGCCAGACTATATGATTTTGTAGGGATAGCTTTCTTTAGCCATGTTATTTTGAGAAGACATGATTGCTTAGTTAGTATGCTTGAAGTATTATTATTTTTATGTCAATATGAACTTTTGTCTTGAATCTTTCGGATCTGAATTTTCATATCACAAGTAAGAAGAATTACATTGAAATTATGCCAACTAGCATTCCACATCAAAAATTATCTTTTTATCATTTACCTACTCGAGGACGAGCAGGAATTAAGCTTGGGGATGCTTGATACGTCTCCTACGTATCTATAATTTTTGAGTGCTCCATGCTATATTATCTACTGTTTTGGGCAATATTGGTCTTTATTATCCACTTTTATATTACTTTTGGGACTAACCTATTAACCGGAGGCCCAGCCCAGATTTGTTGTTTTATGCCTATTTCAGTGTTTCGAAGAAAAGGAATATCAAACGGAGTCGAAACGGAACGAAATCAACTGGAGAAGTTATTTTTGGAAGGAAAGCAACCCAGGGAACTTGGAGTGCACGTCAGGGGAGACACGGGCTGCCCACGAGGGTGGGTGGCGCGCCCACCCCCCTAGGGCGCGCCCCCTGCCTCGTGGGGCCCCCGTGGCTCCTTCGACGTACTTCCTGCACCCATATATATCGTCGTACCCTAAAACTTCCAGAACACACATTAGATCGGGAGTTCCGCTGCCAGAAGCCTCCATAGCCACCGAAAACCAATCTAGACCCGTTCCGGCACCCTGCCGGAGGGGGCAATCCTTCTCCGGTGGCCATCTTCATCATCCCGGTGCTCTCCATGACGAGGAGGGAGTAGTTCTCCCTCGGGGCTGAGGGTATGTACCAGTAGCTATGTGTTTGATCTCTCTCTCTCTCGTGTTCTTGATTTGGCACGATCTTGATGTATCGCGAGCTTTGCTATTATAGTTGGATCTTATGTTTCTCCTCCCCCTCTTCTCTCTTGTAATGAATTGAGTTTCCCCTTTGAAGTAATCTTATCGGATTGAGTCTTTAAAGATTTGAGAACACTTGATGTATGTCTTGCCGTGGATATCTGTGGTGACAATGGGATATCACGTGATTCACTTGATGTATGTTTTGGTGATCAACTTGTGGGTTCCGCCCATGAACCTATGCATAGGGGTTGGCACACGTTTTCGTCGTGATTCTCCGGTAGAACTTTGGGGCACTCTTTGAGGTCCTTTGTGTTGGTTGAATAGATGAATCTTAGATTGTGTGATGCATATCGTATAATCATGCCCACGGATACTTGAGGTGAGATTGGAGTATCTAGGTGACATTAGGGTTTTGATTGATTTGTATCTTAAGGTGTTATTCTAGTACGAACTCTAGGGCTGTTTGTGACACTTATAGGAATAGCCCAACGGATTGATTGGAAAGAATAACTTTGAGGTGGTTTCGTACCCTACCATAATCTCTTCGTTCATTCTCCGCTAGTAGTGACTTTGGAGTGACTCTTTGTTGCATGTTGAGGGATAGTTTTATGATCCAATTATGTTAGTATTGTTGAGAGGACTTACACTAGTGAAAGTATGAACCCTAAGCCTTGTTTCCTAGCATTGCAATACCGTTTACGCTCACTTTTATCACTTGTTACCTTGCTGTTTTTATAATTTCAGATTACAAAAACCTTTATCTACTATCCATATACCACTTGTATCACCATCTCTTCGCCGAACTAGTGCACCTATACAATTTACCATTGTATTGGGTGTGTTGGGGACACAAGAGACTCTTTGTTATTTGGTTGCAGGGTTGCTTGAGAGAGACCATCTTCATCCTACGCCTCCTACGGATTGATAAACCTTAGGTCATCCACTTGAGGGAAATTTGCTACTGTCCTACAAACCTCTGCACTTGGAGGCCCAACAACGTCTACAAGAAGAAGGTTGTGTAGTAGACATCAGGAACTGCCTCGTATACATACTACTCCACCTCATTATGTACCAACACCGCCGGGTCACTTCTCCAATCCCTTGGAAAACCTCATTGCAGCTTCGGCTCGTTTGGCGGCTCTCCCGATGGAGGGCGACTCTCCGGCGGCAATCGAAACACGAAGGGTGAGAGAACTTCTTCAAACAGCTCTGGCGCAGCAGGATGCGTACTCTTACAGTCGAGACAGGATCCATTCAACCCCTCGCCCAAGCCGGAGCCCAAGCTATAGTAGGCGTATGGATTCAGCCGACATGTCAAGCAATGTTCAACGCCGCAACCAGCCGCACAGGCATGAGCCGGGACAGGCTGGAGCCCTTAACTTGGCGGATCAGGAGAGGATCCAACAAGAGGCTGAGCGAGCGGTTCAACTGGCGGCGGAACAGGCGGCTCATCAAACGTTTCCGGCTTATCCAACAACCTCGGTTGAGGCAGGAGTGGCCACAAGAACCGGAGGTGTTCCTTGCCTGGTTCCGGCCATACGTAATGAGCGTTTGCCAAAGGATTTCAAGGGGCCTCGTAAGGTGCCTAATTACACGGCCAATTTACAGCCTGGGGCCTGGATTGAGAGTTATGAGATGGCCATGGAGCTGTTGGAGGTCAGCGACGCGGCAATGGCTAAATATTTCACCATGATGTTGGATGGAACAGCTCGTACTTGGCTAAAAGGGTTGCCCCCCAATTCCATCAGCTCATGGGTGGAGTTAAAAGCCCGGTTCATTCAGAACTTCAAGGACACATGCAAACAACCTATGTCAATCGTGGACCTGACCAATTGTAAGCAAGAGGAGGATGAGTCCACAACCCATTGGGTGCGCCGGGTCAAGGAGATAATTCATGCATATGATAAGATGGATGCTGGCTTGGCAGTCTTAATGTTGGAGAAAAATTGCCGTTTTGAACCTCTGAAGCAGAAGCTAGGGCGGCTTAAACGTGATTGCAATGATATGGGCCAGTTGATGGCGGCTCTCGTCAAGTATGATGATTCTGATAGTACCAAGGACCATGTGTCTGATGAAGAAAAGGCAGGGAAGGGAAAGAAGAACGGCAACGGCAAGGGTCACCAACATAACCCAGCAAATCAAGGAGGTAATAAACGTAAGGCTAACGAATTTGTGGCTAACACCAATGCGCAGGGCAACAATCAACGACGCAAGGGTAGGCAGCCCCCTCGGTCGGGCGGGTCAGGTCCCACCCTTGAGCAACTATTGAATGAACCTTGTTCGAGACACGGCACCTGGGAGAAGCCAGCCACCCATCTGTGGAAGGACTGTACAATCATGAAGCATTTAAAAATTCAAATGCATTTGATGGAAGTCACGGCCCCGGCAGTGGTTCAGGTGGAGGCGGCTTTCATGGCCCGGGTGCCGGTTCAGGTGGAGGCGGTTTTCACGGTCAGGGACATGCGGGTAACCAAGGAGGTTATAATCCACAACCCGGCCAAGGTAATTAGCAGCAATCTAGATATCAGAGCAACCCAAAACAGTTGAATAGTGGGTAATATCATGTGTTTACCACTAGCTTGTGCAAACAGGACCAAAAACTTCACAAGAGGGCTGTCAATGCCGTTGAGCCGGCGATTCCACGTTACTTACGGTGGTCAGAACAACCTATTGTGTGGAGCAGAGAGGATCATCCTCCCCGGGTTGACAATCCGGGTCACTTGGCCTTGGTAGTAGTACCTCAGGTTGGTAGATATAAATTCACTAAAGTGCTCATGGATGGAGGCAGTAGCATCAACATCCTCTACTATGAGACGTTTTGCCGGATGGGGTTGACTGATAAGAGTCTTAAGCAATCTAACACTGTTTTTCACGGTGTGGTACCTGGCAAATCGGCATACCCAGTTGGCAAGATTGAACTGGAGGTAGCCTTTGGGGATGAATATGATTCCACAATGGATAAATTAACCTTTGAGGTGGTTAAGATCAAAAGCCCATATCATGCTTTGTTTGGACGGCCGGCTTACGCCAAGTCCATGGCTCGGCCGTGTTATGTGTATCTGCAGCTCAAGATGCCGGGTTAAAGGGCACCATTACAGTACATGGAAGCCGTAAAATAGCCCTGGAGTGTGAAGAAGGAGATGCTGCATACGCTGAGTCTGTTTGTGCAACGGAGGAGCTAAAGTTTTATAAAGATAATGTTGATCCGGCAGACATGACGTCTTTAAAGAAGCCAATAACGGAGCATGAACCGGTGTTGAAATTCAAGTCAGCTGATGACACCAAGGCGGTTGATTTTGTGCCCGGCGACTCATCCAAGCAATTCATCATCAGTGCCAATTTGGATCCAAAATAGGAAAGCGCGCTCATCGAGTTCATCCGTGAGAACCGGGACATCTTTGCATGGAAACCTTCTGACGTGCTGCTCCTGCACATAAATAACACCATGGTAATTCTGCTGAAAACAGCGTCAGTCCGGGTTAGTTCCATTCAAATCATGCAAGTTAGAGTCCAAAACAAGGGCAAAAGTGTTTGGAAAAGTAGACACGTTGGAGACGTATCAACTCCCCCAAGCTTAAACCTTTGCTTGTCCTCAAGCAATTCAATTGACAAACTAAAAGTGATAAAGAAAAACTTTTACAAACTCTGTTTGCTCTTGTTGTTGCAAATATGTAAAGCCAACATTCAAGTTTTCAGCAAAGATTATAACTAACCACATTCGCAATAATGCATAGGTCTCAAGTTTACTCATATCAATAACATAATCAACTGGCGAGCCATAATAATAAATCTCGGATGACAGCACTTTCTCAAAACAATCATAATATGATATAACAAGATGGTATCTCGCTAGCCCTTTTTGAGACCGCAAAACATAAATGCAGAGCACCTTTAAAGACCAAGGACTGACTAGACATTGTAATTCATGGTAAAAGAGATCCAGTCAAGTCATACTCAATGTAAACTAACAATAATGAATGCAAATGACAGCGGTGCTCTCCAACTGGTGCTTTTTAATAAGAGGATGATGACTCAACATAAAGTAAATAGATAGGCCCTTTGCAGAGGGAAGCAGGGATTTGTAGAGGTGCCAAAGCTCGGTTTTGAAATAGAGGTGAATAATAGTTTGAGCGATATACTTTCATTGTCAACATAACAACCAAGAGATGGCGATATCTTCCATGCTACACACATTATAGGCGGTTCCCAAACAGAATGGTAAAGTTTACACTCCCCCTTCCACCAACAAGCATCAATCCATGGCTTGCTCGAAACAACGAGTGCCTCCAACTAACAAGAGTCCCAGGAGGAGTTTTTTTGCAATTATTTTGATTTAGTTTGCATAAAGCATGTGACTGGGCATCCCGGTGACCAGCCATTTATCTCGTGAGTGAGGAGCGGAGTCCACTCCTCTTGAGAATAACCCGCCTAACATGGAAGATATAGACAGCCCTAGTTGATACATGAGCTATTCGAGCATACAAAACAGGATATTTATTTGAAGGTTTAGAGTCTGGCACATACAAATTTACTTGGAACGGCAGGTAGATACCGTATATAGGTAGTATAGTGGACTCACGTGGAATAACTTTGGGGTTTAAGGATTTGGATGCATAAGCAGTATTCCCGCTTAGTACAGGTGAAGGCTAGCAAAAGACTGGGAAGCGACCAGCTAGAGAGCGACAACAGTCATCAACATGCATTAAAATTAATCAACACCGAATGCAATCATGAGTAGGATATAATCCACCATGAACATAAATATCGTGAAGGCTATGTTGATTTTGTTTCAACTACATGCATGAACATGCGCCAACTCAAGCCACTTAAATCATTCAGAGGAGGATACCACCCTATCATACCACATCATAACCATTTTAATAGCATGTTGGCACGCAAGGTAAACCATTATAACTCATAGCTAATCAAGCATGGCATAAGAAACTATGATCTCTACTTGTCATTGCAAACATGTTTATTCATAATAGGCTGAATCAGGAACGATGAACTAATCATATTTACAAAAACAAAAGAGGTCGAGTTCATACCAGCTTTTCTCATCTCAGTCAGTCCATCATATGTCGTCATAATTGCCTTTCACTTGCACGACCGAACGATGTGAATAATAATAATAGTGCACATGCATTGGACTAAGCCGGAATCTGCAGGCATTCAATAAACAGGAGATGACAAGGCAATATGGGCTCTTTTGTCAGATAAACAATAATGCATATAAGAGCCACTTCAACAATTTAATCATGGTCTTCTCCTATCGACCCCCAAAGAAAAGGAAAGAAATAAAACTATTTACACGGGAAAGCTCCCAACAAGCAAAAGAAGAACAGGAAATATTTTTGGGTTTTCTTTTTAATTACTACTACAAGCATGGAAATTAAACTAATTAAAAGCTACAACCTATTTTTTTTGTTTTTCTTAAGGTTTATTAAACACACAAGAAGAAATCATAAAAATGAAAATAAACTAGCATGGATGATACAATGAAAAAGTATGAGCACCGACATCTAGCAATGAGTTGTGAACATAAATGTAATGTTGGTGGGAAATATGTACTCCCCCAAGCTTAGGCTTTTGGCCTAAGTTGGTCTATGGCCACGACTGGCCTGGTGGATATCCATAATAGTAGCTGGGGTCGTACTGCGATGTAGCGGCTATCGCCTGCTAAGCTGTAGCGTGGCGTGAGCGGCCTCCTCTCTCCTCTCGTACTCATATGCCTCCTCTCTGGTAATAGTATATCCTCCTCTTACCTGATAATCAAAGAAGGCAGGAGCAGGGAGAGTAATACGGATAGCACGGCGTTTGTCAAGATTAGTCGGTACTGGAGAGGTGATTCATTCCTCTCAACAAACTGGAGATGAACCATAGCATTAAAGTCTAGGTAAGTAGGTGGTAATTCAATATCATCTTCGTGTATGTCTATACCAAGAAAATTAGCTATGCGGGTTTCATAAATTCCTCCAAAAAATCTCCATTAAATCTATTAAGATGCAACCTACGTGCAACAATGGCTCCCAAATTATAAGATTGGTCTCCTAACACAGCACTCCTAAGAATACTGAGATCGGGGGCACACATGTGACATGCCTCATCTTTACCATTGATGCATCTACCTATGAAGAGAGCAAAATAATGTATAGCAGGAAAGTGAATGCTCCCTATGGTAGCTTGTGTAATATCTCTAGATTCTCCCACAGTTATGCTAGCAAGAAAATCTCTAAATTCAGATTTGCGAGGATCCCTTATACTACCCCATTGTGGAAGTTTGCATGCAGTTGTAAAATCCTCTAAGTCCATAGTGTAAGATTTATCATAAAGATCAAACAGGACAGTTGGAGAATTACATGAAGTTGAAAATTCAAACCTCCTCACAAAGGTACTGGTGAGGTTGTGGTACTGGCTGCACTTCTCTTCCTCGAAGCTCACAAGATCAGCGTTAACCAAATATGCGTTAAATTCTTCCTTAATTCCCGCTCGATCCATAAAGTTCTCAGAGGGCCATTCACAAGGACGCACTGGAGTGTTTCTTGGTGGCTCGTCGTCAGCATCATGCATTGCAAGCCTGGGTCCTTGCTTCCTTGAAGAACCACCTTGGAACATTTTCCTAAGCATATTTCTTCCTCTGAAAAATTCTGAAATTTTTTAGTAACTTCAAAATAAAAGTAAACCAAACTCAATAATATTGATAGCAACTACTACAAGTGCCTAGGGCCTATATCATGCATCAAAACTACTTTTGACCATATAAATTCGACATGCAAGCTCAAGAACAGGGTCACCTAAGCAGCAAAAATTTGCAATGAATAAAGCACTAGAACAAAAACTAATTGGACCAATGGAGGAGTCACATACCAAGGAACAATCTCCCCAAGCAGTTTTGTGAGAGGTGCTTTGAGCAAGGAGATCGAAAATGGCAGCAAAGTGAGCTAGAACTCGTGCTTGAGCTGGATATTCGTGTTTGTGGGAGGAAGATGAAGTGTGTGGGTGCATGAATAAGTGGAGGATGGCCACCGTGGGCCCACGAGGCAGGGGGGCGCGCCCAGGGGGGTAGGGCGCGCCCTCCACCCTCGTGGGTAGGTGGTTGGCCCCCCTGTTGTGTTCTCAGTGCCAAATATTCTCAAATATTCTAGAAAAAAATCATATTTAAATTTCAGGGCATTTGGAGAACTTTTATTTTCGAGGTATTTTTATATTGCACGGATAATTAGATAACAGACAGAAAAATATTTATTTTCATTTTATTTAATATAAGTAACAGAAAGTAAAAGTGGGGTAGAGAAGATTGTGCCTTCTAGTTTCATCCATCTCATGATCATCAAAAGGAATCCACTAACAAGGTTGATCAAGTCTTGTTAACGAACTCATTCCGAATAACATGGAACCGGAGAAATTTCGAATAACACTATGTTACCTCAACGGGGATATGCACATCCCCAATAATAAGAATATCATATTTCTTCTTGACAGTAGGAAGAGGAAATTCAAAACCTCCAAATATAATCGATGGAATTTTTCCAATGGAGTTGATACTATGAACTTGAGGTTGTTTCCTCGGAAAGTGTACTGTATGCTCATTACCATTAACATGAAAAGTGACATTGCCTTTAGTGCAATCAATAACAGCCCCTGCAGTATTCAAAAAGGGTCTTCCAAGAATAATAGACATACTATCGTCCTCGGGAATATCAAGAATAACAAAGTCCGTTAAAATAGTAATGTTTGCAGCTACAACAGGCACATCCTCACAAATAGCGACAGGTATAGCAGTTGATTTATCAGCCATTTGCAAAGATATTTCAGTAGGTGTCAACTTATTCAAATCAAGTCTACGGTATAAAGAGAGATGCATAACACTAACACCGGCTCCAAGATCACATAAAGCAGTTTTAACATAATTTCTTTTAATGGAGCATGGTATAGTGGGTACTCCTGGATATCCAAGTTTCTTTGGTATTCCACCCTTAAAAGTATAATTAGCAAGCATGGTGGAAATTTCAGCTTCCGGTATCTTTCTTTTATTTGTAATAATATCTTTCATGTACTTAGCATAAGGATTGGTTTTGAGGATATCGGTTAATCGCATACGCAAAAAGATAGGTCTAATCATTTTAGCAAAGCGATCAAAATCCTCATCATCCTTTTTCTTGGATGGTTTGGGAGGAAAATGCATGGGTTTCTGAACCCAAGGCTCTCTTTCTTTACCATGTTTCCTAGCAACAAAGTCTTTCTTATCATAACGTTGATTCTTTGATTGTGGGTTATCAAGATCAACAACAGGTTCAATTTCTATATCATTATCATTACTAGGTTGAGCATCATCATAAACATTATCATTAACATTACCACTAGTTTCAGGTTCATTACCAGATTGTGTTTCAGCATCAGAAATAGAAATATCATTTGGATTCTCAGGTGTTTCAACAATAGGATCACTAGAAGCATGCAAAGTCCTATCATTTTTCTTTTTCTTCTTTTTAGAAGAACTAGGTGCATCTATATTATTTCTCTGAGAATCTTGCTCAATTCTCTTAGGGTGGCCTTCAGGATACAAAGGTTCATGAGTCATTCTACCAGTTCTAGTAGCCACTCTAACAACATTATCATTATCTTTACTATTCAATTCATTGAGCAAATCATTTTGAGCTTTAAGTACTTGTTCTACTTGAGTGGTAACCATAGAAGCATGTTTACTAGTAAGTTTAAGTTCACCTTTGACCCATATAATCACCCAAGTGTTCAAGCATATTTGAATTGTATTTCAATTGTCTACCAAAATAAGCATTAAAGTCTTCTTTCTTAGCCATAAATTTATCAAACTCATCTAAGCATGGGCTAGCAAATTTAGTAAATGGGATTTCAGCTTTATCATATCTATAGAGAGAATTTACCTTTACTACCTGTGTCGGGTTATCAAGACTATGAGTTTCTTCAATAGGTAAAGGATTAAGATTATATGTTTCTTCAACAGGCGGTAAATTAAGACCATGTATTTCTTCAATAGGAGGTAAATTCTTAACATCTTCAGCTTTAATACCTTTTTCTTTCATAGATTTCTTTGCCTCTTGCATATCTTCAGGACTGAGAAATAGAATAACCCTCTTCTTCGGAGTTGGTTTAGGAATAGGCTCAGGAATTGGCTCCGGAGGTGTCCAATTATTTTCATTTGTCAACATATTATTCAATAGAATTTCAGCTTCATCCGGTGTTCGTTCCCTGAAAACAGAACCAGCACAACTATCCAGGTAATCTCTGGAAGCATCGGTTAGTCCTTTATAGAAGATATCAAGTATTTCATTTTTCTTTAGAGGATGATCAGGCAAAGCATTAAGTAATTGGAGAAGCCTCCCCCAAGCTTGTGGGAGACTCTCTTCTTCAATTTGCACAAAATTATATATATCCCTTAAAGCAGCTTGTTTCTTATGAGCAGGGAAATATTTAGCAGAGAAGTAATAAATCATATCCTGGGGACTACGCACACAACCAGGATCAAGATAATTAAACCATATCTTAGCATCACCCTTGAATGAGAATGGAAATATTTTAAGGATATAAAAGTAACGAGTTCTCTCATCTTTAGTAAACAGGGTAGCTATATCATTCAATTTAGTAAGATGTGCCACAACAATTTCAGATTCATAACCATGAAAAGGATCAGATTCAACTAAATTAATTATATCAGGATCAACAGAGAATTCATAATCCTTATCAGTAACACAGATAGGTGAAGTAGCAAAAGCAGGGTCAGGTTTCATTCTAGCACTTAGAGATTGCTTGCTCCATTTAGCTAATAACCTTTTTAGTTCATTTCTATTTTCGCAAGCTAAGATAGCGAAAGAAGCTTCTTGATCAAAAACATAACCCTTAGGAATAACAAGTGATTCTTCATCATCACTTTCATCAGTATCATCAGATTCTATATTTTCAATTTCTCTAGCTCTAGCAATTTGTTCATCAAGGAAATCACTAAGTGGCACAGTAGTATCAGGCATAGAGGTAGTTTCATCATAAGTATCGTGCATAGCAGAAGTGGCATCATCAATAACATGCAACATATCAGAACGAATAGCAGAAGCAGGTGTAGGTGTCGCAAGCTTACTCAAAACAGAAGGTGAATCAAGTGCAGAGCTAGATGGCAGTTCCTTACATCCCCTCGTAGTTGAGGGATAGATCTTGGTTTTTGGATCTCTCAGGTTCTTCATAATGATAAGAAGATATATATCCCAAGTGACTCAAAGAATATAGCTATGCTCCCCGGCAACGGCGCTAGAAAATAGTCTTGATAACCCACAAGTATAGGGGATCGCAACAGTTTTCAAGGGTAAATTATTCAACCCAAATTTATTGATTCGACACAAGGGGAGCCAAAGAATACTCTCAACTATTATCAGCTGAGTTGTTAATTCAACCACACCTGGAAACTTAATACTGCAGCAAAGTATTTAGTAGCAAAGTAATATGATAGTAGTGATAACGGTAACAAAAGGTAACAGCAGTAAAAGTAATGTTTTTGGTATTTTGTAGTGAGGATAGCAATAGCAACAGAAAAGTAAATAAGCGAAGAACAATATATGGAAAGCTCGTAGGCAATGGATCAGTGATGGAGAATTATGCCGGATGCGGTTCATCATGTAACAGTCATAACCTAGGGTGACACAGAACTAGCTCCACTTCATTGATATAATGTAGGCATGTATTCCGAACATAGTCATACGTGCTTATGGAAAAGAACTTGCATGGCATCTTTTGTCCTACCCTCTCGTGGCAGCGGGGTCCTTACGGAAACTAAGGGATATTAAGGCCTCCTTTTAATAGAGTACCGGAACAAAGCGTTAACACATAGTGAATACATGAACTCCTCAAACTACGGTCATCACCGGTAAGTATCCCGATTATTGTCACTTCGGGGTTAACGGATCATAACACATAATAGGTGACTATAGACTTGCAAGATAGGATCAAGAACACTCATATATTGATGAAAACATAATAGGTTCTGATCTGAAATCATGGCACTCGGGCCCTAGTGACAAGCATTAAGCATAGCAAAGTCATAGCAACATTAATCTCAGAACATAGTGCACACTAGGGATCAAACCCCAACAAAACTGACTCAATTACATGATAGATCCCATCCAACCCATCACCGTCCAGCAAGCCAACGATGGAATTACTCACGCACGGTGGTGAGCATCATGAAATTGGTGATCGAGGATGGTTGATGATGACGATGGCGACGGATTCCCCTCTCCGGAGCCCCGAAAGGACTCTAGATCAGCCCTCCCGAGAGGTTTTAGGGCTTGGCGGCGGCTCCGTATCATAAAACGTGATGATTTATTCTCTCTTATTTTTTCTCCCGAAACTCAATATATGGAGGTGGAGTTGGAGTCGGAGAGGCAACAGGGGGCCCACGAGGTAGGGGGGCACGCCCTAGGGGGGCAGGCGTGCCCCCCACCATCGTGGCAAGGTGGTGGGCCCCTTGGCCTTCATCTTTTGCAGGTATTTTTCTTATTTTCTGAAAAGTGGCTCCGTGAAGTTTCAGGTCATTCCGAGAACGTTTGCTCCTGCACATAAATAACACCATGGTAATTCTGCTGAAAACAGCGTTAGACCGGGTTAGTTCCATTCAAATCATGCAAGTTAGAGTCCAAAACAAGGGCAAAAGTGTTTGGAAAAGTAGATACGTTGGAGACGTATCACATGCCGGGTGTCCCGAGAGAACTCGCCGAGCACACTCTCAATATTGATCCAAAGTTTAAGTCAGTCAGGCAGTTTCTCCGATGATTCAACGAGGACAGGCGCAAGGCCATCGGAGAAGAGGTGGCCCGGTTGGCGGCCGGGTTCATTGTGGAAGTCTTTCACCTAGAGTGGTTAGCCAACCCGGTGCTTGTACTCAAGAATAACGGCACCTGGCGTATGTGTGTGGATTACACCGATTTAAATAAGGCTTGTCCAACTGACCCTTTCGCTCTCCCTCGTATTGATCGGATCATTGATGCTACAGCGGGTTGTGCGCGTCTGAGTTTTCTGGATGCCTATTCAGGTTATCATCAGATCAAGATGGCAGTCAAGGACTAGGAGAAGATAGATTTCATCACCCCGTTTGGATCCTTCTGCTATGTGTCTATGCCCTTCGGGCTCAAGAGTGCCCAGGCAACTTATCAACGGTGTATGCAGAATTGCCTTCACAATCAGATTGAGCGTAATGTTCATGCTTATGTGGATGATATAGTGGTAAAATCCAGGAAAGAGGAAACCTTGGTCACAAATCTGAAAGAGACCTTTGATAACCTCCGGGTCTACAAAACCCGGCCAAGTGTGTTTTTGGAGTCCCAGCTAGCAAGCTCTTGGGTTTTTAGGTGTCCAACCGAGGTATTGAAGCTAACCCGGAGAAGATTAAGGCAACCACATCCCTGGCCAAACCAACATGCATCAATGACGTTCAACGGCTGGTGGGTCGTGTTGCTGCTCTGAGCCGGTTCATAAGCCGGTTAGGGGAGAAGGCGATGCCTTTGTATCAGATGATGAAGAAAACGGATGATTTTGTTTGGAGCGAGGCTGCGAACTACGCTTTTGAGGATCTGAAGAAACAGCTCGCTGAGCCGCCGGTCCTTGCTGCTCCAGTTGAGAAAGAGCCGCTATTGTTATACGTAGCCACCAACTCACGAGCTGTTAGTGTGGCAATTGTGGTGGAGCGTAAGGAGGTTGGCAAGGAACATCCGGTTCAAGGCCGGTTTACTACGTAAGTGAGGTGTTGATTGAATCTAAACAAAGATATCCACATTGGCAGAAGCTCGTATATGGGGTGTTCATGGCGAGCCGGAAGCTCTAACATTATTTTCAAGGTCACCCAATCACTGTGGTTAGCTCTGCTCCTATGGGAGACATCATTCAAAATAGAGAAGCCACTGGACGAGTCGCCAAATGGGCTATTGAGCTTGGGTCTCATGGGTTGAAGTATGTACCACGTACTGCGATCAAATCTCAAGCACTGGTTGATTTTATTAATGACTGGAAAGAGATGCAGATGCCGGAAGAGAAACCAGACAACACATATTAGACTATTCACTTTGATGGGTCTAGACAATTGGAAGGCTCGGGTGTCGTGGTTCTAAGTCTGACAGTAGTGTAGGGGGGTAAGTATGGAGAGGCGAGGTCTTAGCTATGGAGAAGTTGTAAGGACGCAAGGTTTACGAGTTCAGGCCCTTCTCGGAAGAAGTAAAAACCCTACGTCTCGGAGCCCGGAGGCGGTCGACTGGATTATATGAGTATGAGTTACAGAGGTGCGAACCCTTGTCTCGGAGGAGGGGGTGGCTTATATAGAGTGCGCCAGGACCCCGGCCAGCCCACGTTACGAAGGGTTCAATGTACATTAAGGCAGGGCGTTACTGGTAACGCTAGTAATAAAGTGTTATGATGACCATAAAAGCTACTTAATGACCGACCGTTAGTGTGCGGGGCGCCTTTAGGTCTCCTGACCGTCGAGTGGTTGGGTCTTGGTCGAGTGATTGCTTTTTGGTCGAGTGTCTTCGAGTCTGTTGAGTGGGGCACCTTCAAGTTGATTGAAAGGCGATTTCTTCTAGAGATGTCCTTGGGTAGGGCAGCTAGGACAGGTCCATGACCCTACCCTAGGTCCATAGCTTCATCATTAGCCCCCGAATGGATCGAGGTTTGAGTGGGGAAGGAGTTGAGGACCTCTCCGACTCGTTTTTCATGCCGTGAGCATATCTTGCTCCGGATCAATGGACCCGAGTGATGACAGCAACTTCCTTTTCAGTCGCCTTGATCCATTCTTAATTCTTCGTCGAGTGAGTTTCTTTATCTGTAAGGCTCCGAGTGACGGTGCGGAGGAAATCTTTTAGTCTGACAAGTTTGTTTGCTACCCGCGGATTTAGTGGGATCTGAATTTCGGGAAGCGCGTGGGACGGGGGAGGCCGCAGTAATCGGATGGGATGGAGCGGAGCCGCCTCGATCCCCGCGCCACCTTTTTCGCCACGTATCGCTCACGCGGTCGTTACGGGATTTGACGGAGCCATCTGGACCTACCTGTCAGCCACTCGGAAGCGGCCTCATATAAGGCGTTGGACCGGAGTCCCCCGAACAGTGCGCCCCATTACTTCTTCTCCTCCTCACGCCTCTCTGCTGCGCTCGCTCTCGCCCCAGCGCCACCGCACCACCCGCGTCTCGTCGGCGACAATGGTGAAGGAGAGGACAGCGGCTCTGGAGCGGGCGAAGAAGGCGACGGCGAAATCGAAGGGGAAGGCGACGAGCCGGGGCGGATCTTCTTCGCGGACTGGCCTGCCGAGGGGTTGGATCCAGGGTGACTGGATCCACTCGAGGATCTCCCAAGAGGACCTCGACGACCTGGCCGAGGGAGGGCTGATCCCCTATGACTCGGCGCGGCTTCCGGGGAAGGAATCCGAGCCGCAACCCAGGGAGGGTGAGCGCATTCTTCTTGCCACCCACGTCGACCGTGGGTTTTCCTTGCCCCCTCATCCTTTCTTTCGAGGGTTTCTGAACTTCTTTGGGGCTCAACTCCACCATTTTACCCCCAACTCAATCGTTTATCTTGCCGTGTTCATTTCCTTGTGTGAGAACTTCTTCGGTTGTCGACCTCACTGGGGTCTTTTCAAGCATATTTTCACTTGTCGCTCCCAGACAGTGAAAAAGGCTAATCCGAGTGACGAGAGGACCCAAGTGATCCAGATGTGTGGGGGTCTTGGCATCCAGACGAGGGGAAAAAGCTCCTTTCCGGCCATGATTCTTCCCGATTCAGTTCGCGGATGGCAGTCGACCTGGTTCTACTGCAAAGACCAGTCGACGCCAGGGCAATCGACTGGCCTCCCTCCCTTTACCATGGACCGAGTGGAAAAACCCTCCCCTTTGAAGGTGCTCCCGGAGGAGAAGGCGCACGTGAAGGTGTTGGTCAGCTGAGTGGTCCAGCTCATTCGTGACGGGGTCACTAGTATGGATCTCTTGGAGGTCTTCCTTCAGCGGCGCATCCAGCCTCTCCAAGCCCGAGACCACCCGATGTGGATGTATTCGGGTCTAGAAGACTCCACTCGGATCCACCCGGAGGAGGTCAATGATGACACGCTGGAGAAGTGGCTGTCGAGCATTACCGGGAACAAGGACAACCCCAGGGGAGCCAGGAGAGTCCCTCCATTCGACCAGTCTCATGCACCAGAGAAGGTCTGATTCTGAGTTTTTGCTTGTAATCTGAATTCACTCGCGCAGCTGTCTATATTGCGTCGACTGGCTTTGTTCTCCCTGCTTTCTTTCAGGCCATTATTGAAATGTATTCGATGCCCAACGGGGAGCAAGAGCAAGCTCTGGAAGGCGAGGCGAGTGGTGGCGAAAGTGGCGAGTGGACTTTCGATGGTGAAGGGGATGTAGGAAGCGACGACTCGAGTGATGAGGAAGAAGTCGAGCCGCCTCCTCGCATAGAGAGGCGATCCAAGCTTGACCAGGATCGGCCGAGTGCCCGCGACAAGGCGACTGCTCAGGCTGGTCAGTCTTCGAAGCTTCCTCGGATCTCTTCACCAACCATGACTGAGAAGGCGCCAAAGCACCCCAAAGTTGCAGAACCAAAGACTCAGAAGGCGCTGCCGAAGATCAAGATCGATATCCCTGTCGCCTCCGCGTGAGTGTTTCTCCTTGTATTCACTCGACGCTCCGCGCTGTTTATTTTTCTTGTTTTAACTGGATGAGCTTTGGAATTGTTAGCGCTGCCACTTCCGGGACCTCAGCTTACATGGATGATGATGAGGTGATGGAGGATGCGGTCACTTCTAATCTGGGTATGATTTCTGCCATACTATCTTTCTTTGGTCGATTCAACTGCATCATGCATCATTGGGTGACGTGATTTTGGCAATTTGAACTTTGTACAGCTCCCAACATTATTGACCTCCCTGATGATGATGAAGAGCCCGAGAGGTCTTTGACAAGGAAGAGTAGGCGAGCTCCTGTAAGTGAGGCGCTACAGTCGACACCGAGGGCGGAACCAGTCGTTCAGGACATTGGTGACGTCAATCGGGGTTCTGTTACCTTCGCGGAGCCCCTGTCGAGCGCCTTGCCTTCTTCTTCGACTGCTCAGGCCCCTATCGGCCCGCCTTCACTTTTTGCAACTCATCATGTCCCGGAGGATGAGGTGAATGCTGCTAGGGAAGCCATACGCCAGGCGGGCATTATGATGGAGAATATGAAGACGGTCCGGGACGCCAGCCAAGCCGCCTATGATGCCAGCTCGGCTCTCTAGAGCAATGTTCAGGTTAGTTGGTCGCCGCTTGTTCTGTTAGGATATGCTATCTGAAGATTCTTTCCGAAAATCTTTTCATCTGTACACCCACTGGGTGCGTCGATTGAATTTTTTGGACTAGTGGGGGCACGCTGAGTGCACCCACTGGGTGTAGTCCCCGAGGCTACGGCGGACTGCTGCCAGTTGACCGTAGTCTTTGTATTTTGTCGAGTAAAACCGAACTGGTAGTTTGTTTCTTCCGCTCGATCCGGTCGAGTGGAATCAGAACCGGTGAGGGCACGCAAAGTGCACCCACTGGGTGTAGTCCCCGAGACTGCGGTCGACTGCTGGCAGTCGACTGTGGTCTGAGTTCTACTTTGTCTCTCTCTCTCTCTCTCTCTATTTTGAACTCGACTCCGGCGGGCCGGTCGAGTGGGATCAGAACCGGTGGGGGCATGAATGTAGAGTTTTGCCAGAACTTTGAAGAGGAGACTCAGTGTATGAAAATTGACTTATCCTTGGATCGTGAATGTAGAGTTTTGCCAGAACTTTGAAGAGGAGACTGGGCGGATCGAACCAGGTTTGGATCCAATCAACTCTCCCGTGAAAGATGAAGCTGCCATGAATTTGCTCCGACTGGAATCTCGCATTGACGGTGCCGTGAACTACTTGGCTCGACTGAAGGTTGCCATGTCACGGATCGACCCGACACTTTGGCCAGAGGCTACGCTCCAAAACGATCTCGAGTCTCTGATGACTCGTCTTAACGGAATCCCTGACCGAGTGCAGGAGTGGAAGAAGTCTTCTGCTTGGGGCGGCGTTGATGTGGCTCTGTCCTTGGTTCGTGTCCACTGCAAGGAGGTGCGACAAGACAAGCTGGCAGCAATCAAGGTCGCCAACACCCAGAAGCATGACTTCCGAACCTTTATGGAGACTTTCATCGCTGCAGCCACTCGGATAGCCGACGGCGTCGACCTGGATGAGTTCGTCGAGCCTGCCAGCCCTCCTCCCGCGGAGTTAACAAACTCTTATGTCCCACCTTAAATTTGCCTCAGAATGCCGAGTGGTTTTTGGAACCGTTAAAAATTTTCGGGTCGCATGCCCGAGTACCTCGATCCGTGATCCAGAACCTTTAGGATTTTATCTGAACTTGGTTTACCGTTGAATATCTTTATGAATCTCCTGCTGAGTGAACCCAACCTTTATTCGAGACAACTTTCTGTATTTGCAGCACAGCTCCGAAGGAGGGGGAAGTAGTCGACCCATGCCTTGTATTTGTGGCGAAGCTCCCCAGGGGCGGGCGGCGGTCGACCCACACCCTGTTACTGCAGAGTGGGACGGAGCGCACATTGTATTTGTGGCGAAGCTCTCCAGGAGAAGGGTGGGGGGGAAGTCGACCCATACTTCTTTACTGTAGAGCGGGATGAATCGCGCAATGTATTTGTGGCGAAGCTCTCCAGGAGAAGGTGGCAGTCGACTCGTACTTCGTTACTGTAGAGCGGGATGAATCGCGCATTGTATTTGTGGCGAAGCTCTCCAGGAGAAGGTGGCAGTCGACCTTCCCCTCGTCGTCCTTGAGGATTGAGATGTGTTTGGGAGAACTTAGGCGAGTATTGGACTGCAGCTAAGCCCCCGAGTGGGAGGATTGCTCTCCACTTGGTAGGGTTTTTTCAAACTTAGGCGAGTGCCTGACTGCAGCTAAGTCTCTAGGTGGGAGAACTTAGGTGAGTACTGGACTGCAGCTAAGCCCCCGAGTGGGAGGATTGCTCTCCACTCGGTAGGGTTTTTTCAAACTTAGGCGAGTGCCTGACTGCAGCTAAGTCTCTAGGTGGGAGAACTTAGGCGAGTACTGGACTGCAGCTAAGCCCCCGAGTGGGAGGATTGCTCTCCACTCGGTAGGATTTTTCAAACTTAGGCGAGTGCCTGACTGCAGATAAGTCTCTAGGTGGGAGAACTTAGGCGAGTACTGGACTATAGCTAAGCCCCTGAGCGGGAGGGTTGCTCTCCACTCGGTAGGATTTTTCCAAACTTAGGCGAGTGCCTGACTGCAGCTAAGTCCTCAAGTGAGGGAACGTAGGCGAGTACTGGACTGCAGCTAAGCCCCCGAGTGGGAGGGTTGCTCTCCACTCGGTAGGATTTTTCCAAACTTAGGCGAGTGCCTGACTGCAGCTAAGTCCTCAAGTGAGGGAACGTAGGCGAGTACTGGACTGCAGCTAAGCCCCCGAGTGGGAGGGTTGCTCTCCACTCGGTAGGATTTTTCCGAACTTAGGCGAGTGCCTGACTGCAGCTAAGTCTCTAGGTGGGAGAACTTAGGCGAGTACTGGACTGCAGCTAAGCCCCCGAGTGGGAGGGTTGCTCTCCACTCGGTAGGATTTTTCCGAACTTAGGCGAGTGCATGACTGCAGCTAAGTCTCTCAGTGGGAGAACTTAGGCGAGTACTGGATTGCAGCTAAGCCCCCGAGTGGGAGGGTTGCTCTCCACTTGGTAGGATTTTTCAAACTTAGGCGAGTGCCTGACTGCAGCTAAGTCTCTAGGTAGGAGAACTTAGGCGAGTACTGGACTGCAGCTAAGCCCCTGAGTGGGAGGGTTGCTCTCCACTCGGTAGGATTTTTTCAAACTTAGGCGAGTGCCCGACTGCAGCTAAGTCTCTCGGTGGGAGAACTTAGGCGAGTACTAGACTGCAGCTAAGCCCCCGAGTGGGAGGGTTGCTCTCCACTCGGTAGGATTTTTCAAACTTAGGCGAGTGCCTGACTGCAGCTAAGTCTCTAGGTGGGAGAACTTAGGCGAGTACTGGACTGCAGCTAAGCCCCCGAGTGGGAGGGTTGCTCTCCACTCGGTAGGATTTTTCAAACTTAGGCGAAACGGATTCGCAGCTAAGCCACCCGCTGGGGGATTTCTTACGCAAACAAAAACAATAATAATCACTGGGAAAATTATAACGCTCTTGTATTTGATAAATAAACTACAAGAGTTTTTCTTATTACATCTCGTCCGAGTGAGAATTCAAGTATAAAAGGGGCGGAGTAGCTCCGCATTCCAGGCTCGTGGCTCATCAATCTGGCGATCGACATTGTAGAGGTGGTATGCTCCATTGTGGAGGACTCTGGTGACTATGAAGGGGCCTTCCCAAGTAGGAGCAAGCTTGTGTGGTTTCTGCTGATCCACTTGAAGGACTAAGTCTCCTTCTTGGAAGGCTCGGCTCTTCACGTTTCTGGCATGGAATCGACGCAAGTCTTGCTGATAGATGGTCGATCGGATCAAGGCCATTTCTCTTTCTTCTTCTAGGAGGTCGACTGCGTCCTGCCGGGCTTGTTATGCTTCATCTTCTGAGTAGAGCTCGACTCTGGGAGCGTTGTGACGCAGGTCACTCGGTAAGACTGCCTCGGCTCCGTAGACCAGAAAGAATGGGGTTCTTCCGGTCGATCGATTCGGGGTTGTCCTCAATCCCCAAAGGACTGATGGGAGCTCATCGACCCATGCACCTGCTGCGTGCTTGAGATCGCACATCAATCGAGGTTTCAGTCCTTTGAGGATTAGGCCATTTGCCCTTTCTGCTTGTCCATTCGACTGGGGATGAGCGACCGAAGCATAGTCGACCCAAGTGCCCTGAGAGGCACAAAAGGCCCTGAACTTGTCTGAATCGAAGTTTGACCCATTGTCCGTGATGATACTGTGCGGAACTCCATATCTGAATATCAACTCTCTGATGAAACTGATAGCGGTGCAAGCATCGAGATTCTTGATAGGCTTGGCTTCAATCCATTTGGTGAACTTGTCGACTGCTACCAGCACATGAGTGAAGCCGCTCCTGCCTGTTCTCAGTGGCCCAACCATGTCCAGCCCCCAAACAGCGAAGGGCCAGACGAGTGGAATGGTTTTCAGAACGCGGGCTTGTGCGGCATATTGGAGTAATACTGACATCCTTCACATTTGTCGACTATCTCTTTAGCCATCTCATTGGCCCTTGGCGAGTAGAACCCCGCTCGGTATGCTTTAGCCACAATGGTCCGAGAGGACGCATGATGACCACAGGTCCCCGAGTGGATATCGTTAAGGATCATCTGACCTTCTTCTGGTGTGATACACTTCTGGCCGACCCCAGTCGCGCTTTCCCTATATAACTGTTCCTTTATGACTGTAAAGGCCTTGGATCAACGGACGATCTGTCGAGCCTCTTCCTCGTCTTCTGGGAGTTCTTTCCTTAGGATGTACGCGATGTACGGTTCTGTCCAGACGGGAGTGGTAACCAGCACTTCCATTACCAGATCGACCATAGCTGGAACTTCAACTTCAGTCGGATCCGTGGCGCTTTTTGGCTGCGGGTCCTCTTCCGTGAAGGGATCCTCCTGGACTGATGGTGTGTGGATGTGCTCCAAAAACACATTGCTGGGAATGGCTTCTCTTTTGGAACCTATTTTTGCCAAATCATCAGCTGCTTGATTTTTCAGTCGGGGTATGTGATGAAGCTCTAACCCCTCGAATTTCTTCTCCGGCTTTCTCACTGCATTGCAATAACCAGTCATGGCTGGACTTCTGACATCCCACTCCTTCATCACCTGATTAACCACCAAATCTGAGTCGCCATAGACCATGAGGCGACGGACGCCGAGTGAGATGGCCATGCGCAACCCATATAAAAGTGCTTCATATTCTGCCTCGTTATTGGAGGAATCAAAATGGATTTGAAGAACATATCTGAGTTTATCTCCTCTGGGGGAGACCAACACCACTCTGGCACCGGAACCGCTCAGCATCTTGGAGCCGTCGAAAAACATAGTCCAATGCTCCGAGTGAATCTGAGTCGGCAGCTGCTGTTCAATCCACTCGGCGACGAAATCTGCGATCGCTTGGGACTTGATAGCTTTCTTTGCCTCAAACTTGATATCAAGGGGAAGGAGTTCAATCGCCCATTTTGCCACTCGACCAGTTGCATCCCTGTTATGCAGGATCTCTGATAATGGAGCGTCGCTGACGACTGTAACGGAATGATCAGAGAAGTAGTGAGCAACTTTCTTGGTGGTCATATAAATCCCATATACAAGCTTCTGATAGTGAGGATATCTTTGCTTCGATGGGGTCAAGACTTCAGAAATATAATATACTGGGCGCTGAACATTGAAGGTTTTCCCTTCTTCTTCCCGCTCGACCGTAAGTACCGTGCTAACGACTTGTCCTGTGGCTGCAATGTAAAGCGGCAAAGGCTCTTTGCTGATTGGGACAGCAAGCACCGGCTGGGTGGAGAGCAGAGCTTTGAGCTCTGCAAACGCTGCATCAGCTTCGGGAGTCCACTCGAACTTGTGGGACTTCTTCATCAATCGGTAAAGAGGTAATGCCTTTTCACCGAGACGAGATATGAATCGACTTAGGGTGGCCAAACAACCAGTAAGCTTCTGGACGTCGTGCACTCGCACAGGGCTTTTCATTCGGAGTATAGTGCCAACTTTTTCTGGATTGGCGTCGATACCCCGTTCGGAAACGAGAAAACCGAGTAACTTTCCGCCAGGGACTCCGAATGTACACTTTGATGGATTAAGCTTGATATCATACCTCCTGAGGTTGGCAAAGGTTTCAGCAAGGTCAGTCAGCAGGTCGGAGCCCTTCCGTTACTTGACCACAATATCATCCATGTATGCTTCCACGTTCCGACTGATTTGAGTGAGTAAACACTTCTGAATCATCCTCATGAATGTGGCTCCAGCATTCTTGAGGCCGAACGACATGGTAACATAACAGAAGCACCCGAATGGAGTGATGAAAGCTGTCTTGATCTCGCCAGGTCCATACAGACGGATCTGATGGTACCCGGAATAGGCGTCTAAGAAAGACAGTCGCTCACATCCCGCAGTCGAGTCGACTATCTGCTCGATGCGGGGGAGAGGAAAATGATCTTTCGGGCAGGCCCGGTTGATATGTTTAAAGTCAATGCACATGCGAAGTGACTTGTCCTTCTTGGGGACCATGACAACGTTGGCGAGCCACTCGGAGTGGTAGATCTCTCGGATGAACTCCGCTGCTAAGAGCCGAGCCACCTCTTCGCCAATAGCTTTTCTTTTTTGGACGGCGGACCATCGAAGATGTTCCTTGACAGGTTTTACTTTTGATTCAACTCTCAGGCGATGCTCAGCCAGCTGCCTGGGAACACCTGGCATGTTAGAAGGTTTCCACACGAAGATGTCCCAGTTCTCACGGAGGAACTGGATGAGCGCTTCTTCCTATTTGGAGTCGAGTGTTGTCGAGATATGGGTCGGGGTGGCGCTGGGGTCGGTCGGGTGGATGTGAGCTGTCTTCGTGTCGCTAGTCGACTGGAAAGCTGATCCTGTAGCGGGCTTCTTGGCTCGCAACAGATCGCTCGGGTCTGCAGTCTTCTGGTATTCCTGCAACTCCACCACTGCCATCTGTGCGTCGGCGATCTTCGAACCCTTGTGAAAACATTTTTCCGCTTTCTTCCGATTGCCTGTAATGGTGATCACACCTTTGGGGCCAGGCATCTTCAATTTGAGATACACGTAACATGGTCGGGCCATGAAGCGTGCATAAGCCGGCCTGCCCAAAATAGCGTGATAGGCACTCTAGAAGTCTACAACTTCAAATGTCAATTTTTCTTTGCGGTAATTCTTGGAATCACCGAAAACCACCTCAAGAGCAATCTGACCAAGGGATTCAGCCTTCTTCCCAGGAATGACTCCATGGAAACTCATGTTGCTGGCACTGAGTCTGGACATCGGAATGCCCATCCCCTTCAACGTCTCGGCGTATAATATGTTCAAACCACTGCCACCATCCATCAGGACTTTGGTCAGTCGAGTGCCTTCAACAACTGGGTCGACCACCAAAGCTTGCCTCCCAGGGGTGGCGATGTGCGTTGGGTGGTCGGACTGGTCGAATGTTATGGCAGTCTGAGACCATTTCAGGTAACTAGGTGTCGCCGGAGCGACCATGTTCACCTCTCGGTTAATAACTTTCAGTCAACCTTTACTCTCAACATCAGCAAAAATCATCAGGGTGGAATTGACTTGAGGGTATCCATCATCGTTGTCCTCTTTGTCTTCAACCTTGTCTGACTCCTTTTCCTTACCCTTGGGCTGCTTGCCCTAGAACTGCTGGATCAAGAGTCGACACTGCCGAGTGGTATGTTTCGGGTAAATAAAATTACCCTCTTCATCTTTCTTCATGTGGACGAGACATGGTAAGTCCAACACATCATTTCCCTCCTGGTCTTTAACCTTTTTGGGGTTCCAAGGCCCTTTAGGTTTCCCTTTAGACTTTCCTTGGGCCAAAGCTAAGGCTTACCCGGGAGCCGCTGGCTCGGCTTTCCGCTTCTGTTTCCGACTGGAATTGCCTCCGGTTTCTTGGGCGACTGACTTGAGCTTGCCACTCCTGAGTCGATCCTCATCTTCGCCGTTAACGTACTTGGTGGCAATCTCCATCATCCGATTCAGGGACATATCTCCGATTCGACCGAATTTCAAATTCAGTTCTCTGTACTTGACGCCTTCCTTGAAGGCACAAACTGCTTGGTGGTCAGGCACATTCTCCACCGAGTGATGTAACGTGATCCATCTCTGGATGTAATCCCTCAAAGTTTCATTCGGCTTTTGCACACAGGACCGTAGTTCCGTCAGTCCTGCCGGTCGCTTGCATGTGCCTTCAAATGTGGTGACGAACACTCGGGAGAGATCTTCCCAAGTGTAAATGCTGCTAGGTGCTAACTGGTTTAGCCACGCTCTGGCCGAGCCCTCCAACATGAGAGGCAGGTGCTTCATGGCCACTTCATCATTGCCGCCGCCAATCTGGACGGCCACTCGGTAGTCCTCAAGCCAAGTATCGGGCTTGGACTCGCTAGTGAACTTACTGACTCCAGTCGCCAACCTGAAATTGGGAGGAATCACACCTGCCCTGATGGCTCTACTAAAGCACTCTGGCCCCGAAACATGTACTCTGCTGCTGGCTGGCGCATCTCTGTCATGGCCTTCTCGGTGAGCCTTGTTCCTATCGACCAAACCTTGGACGAGGATGGATCTCGCATCAAAGCCTGGCCCTCTGGGGTCGACTGGAATCCTTCGCCCACCACTATGAGGGCGCCTGTCATCCTGCTGGCGAGGCACATATGACCCGCT
The DNA here is from genome assembly GCF_056163025.1 of Triticum urartu. NCBI lineage: Eukaryota > Viridiplantae > Streptophyta > Magnoliopsida > Poales > Poaceae > Triticum > Triticum urartu. The sequence goes on from NC_141877.1 coordinate 15,215,499, forward strand.
CCTCGGGGGAGGCGTGGGTACTCAAAGTCGACCGTCACGATCGACTCGGTGATCATACTGCTCATGGTTCCCATACTGGTCACGCTGGTCCCCACGTCCCTCACGCCTCGGGGGCGATCTCGGGCTGTGAGCCGACTGGACTGTGTCCGCAGCAACGGATCTGCTGTGAATTCTGTTCCGCGACTGAGAAACAGCGAAATTCTGATCACCTGCTGCCCGGAGTAACGCTCTGATCTGCAGCAAGCCTCTGCCAGCCTCCGACTGGGAAGGCTGAATCGACTCCGCTATACGGGCCGCAGCTGCTAAATTCTGAATCGGAGTTCGATATACCTGTGGGGGCGGGAAGACCTGACGTCGACTGGATTCGGGAACCCGTTGTCGCGCACGCTCGTCGAGTGCTCGCTGGAGGTTCTCCAGCCGAGTGCGCTCGGCCAAGTTTGCCAGGCGCGCGTCTTCCAAGGCACGAGCCTCGGGGGTTTCTCCAACGATAGGAGTGTGCAGTGCATCCATGTTCCGGCGGTGAAGTTCTTATCTTTGCAGCGACGTGAGAGGCTCGGGAAGATACTCCTCATGGGGACGCAACGGGTCGCCTCCCCCCGCGCCTCCGTCGGTGCGGGTAAAACCGGGGGGACTGGGCGGTCCGTCGACCATCAGAACCTTTGCCGCCGGATCGCTGCTGTCGCACTCAGATGCAGTCTCTTCAGAGCCAGTCGACAGGTCGAACAGACCGTAGAGGGATTCGTCGGGCTCGATCGCCGCGACTTGAGGAATGGCCGACTGACGGGCCACCGCGTGTCTCACCCACCGCTGATGTCTCGACCAACCGGAGCGCTTGCGCTGGCGGGAAACGGGAAGGGAGGACAACACAGGAGCCGACTGGTAGGGGGTCGACGGTTGCCGCAGGAGAACGCCGCGGATGCACGCGCTAAAGTGCGTCGCCCCGCGGACAGGGAGTGCGTCCACGTCGAGCGGAGCCTCCTGAAGCCAGGCGGAGTCGTCGGCGATGAACGTGAGCGCGCCGAGACGGATCTCGCGGCCCTCCACCAAAACTCCGTCGGAAACCATGATGATTTGGGTCAGAAAAGATCGCAACTCCTCCAACAAAACGCTAAAACACAGGCCCCACGGTGGGCGCCAACTGTCGTGGTTCTAAATCTGACAGTAGTGTAGGGGGGTAAGTATGGAGAGGCGAGGTCTTAGCTATGGAGAAGTTGTAAGGACGCAAGGTTTACGAGTTCAGGCCCTTCTCGGAAGAAGTAAAAACCCTACATCTCGGAGCCCGGAGGCGGTCGAATGGATTATATGAGTATGTGTTACAAAGGTGCGAACCCTTGTCTCGGAGGAGGGGGTGGCTTATATAGAGTGCGCCAGGACCCCGGCCAGCCCATGTTACGAAGGGTTCAATGTACATTAAGGCAGGGCGTTACTGGTAATGCTAGTAATAAAGTGTTATGATGACCATAAAAGCTACTTAATGACCGACCGTTAGTGTGCGGGGCGCCTTTAGGTCTCCTGACCGTCGAGTGGTTGGGTCTTGGTCGAGTGATTGCTTCTTGGTCGAGTGTCTTCGAGTCTGTCGAGTGGGGCACCTTCAAGTTGATTGAAAGGCGATTTCTTCTAGAGATGTCCTTGGGTAGGGCAGCTAGGACAGGTCCATGACCCTACCCTAGGTCCATAGCTTCATCATCGGGGGCTGGAGTTGTTTTAACCTCCCCTCGAGGTGACAAATTTTGTTATGTGTTGCGGCTGATGTTTCCTTGCACTAACAATGCAGCGGAATATGAAGCGTTGCTCCATGGTCTTCGAATGGCTAAAGAGATGAGCCTGAGCTAGGTCCGGTGTCTTGGCGACTCAGATTTGGTAGCTCAACGGGTGTCAGGCAAGTGGGATTCCAAAGATCCTCTCATGGCGGCTTATCGCCATGAAGTTGATGCTGTTGCAGGGCATTTTAAAGGTTATCAGGTGGAGCACATTGACCGTAGGAAGAATGAGGCGGCTAATGCTTTAAGCCGGTTGGGATCTCAGCGAAGCCGGTGCCACCTAACACCTTTTTGGATATTTTGCATAACCCGTCTATTAAGAGTTAATACCATTTTTAGTACATAAACTTAACCTGATAAGAACAGATCCATACAAGAACTAAACCCCATAAAAATGGTCCTCAAACTTGCCTAACAGAACATTTTCATACAATTCCGTCAATTCTACCGGTGCAACCGTCTGTTGCTGTTGTAACACGCGTCAGGACTAATGTGGAACTGGGCCCACTTGTCAGTGTCACAGAGAAAGAATAAACAAAACATAAGACAGAAAGGGTGGGGATGGATTTGAACAGAGGACCTCGAGCAGCTGTGAGACCGTAGCATGATGTCCAACCCAACCGAATTAAGTTTTGCCTTAGAGAGAGTTGAACTATTTCTACTCTTGCCGTGACGCACAGCTTACACTTATAATTTTTTCTTACTGAGAGTTGTATTCCTCGCTAAATATATGTTTAATGGTCCATATTTGTTTTTCTAGAAAATTATCAGATTTATTATAAAGATTTACCAGAAATACAGAACACCTCAAACATAAAAAAACTTACATCAAGGTCCATGGACCATCGAACGACCATTGTCGCCGCCAGAACGAGCCGCGGTCACCGCTCCCATACTGGAGTCGGCCTGACCTTGTCGATGACAGCCGGAAAATCTTTGTGGACATGCCCCTAAGGACCAATGCCCTGGAGCCGCAGTCGTCACCGTTGAATCCTTGAATCGAGCTGAAGAACCTCACACCAAATATCATCGTTGCGTACGCATATGATGAGAAACCCTAATCTCGCCGTCCCAAGGAGCTGGCAGGAATCTACGCCAGAGCTCTCTCTAATCCGTACCAGCTGCCGAACTTGAGGAGGATCGGGGCTCAGAAGACTGACTTGAAGAAGAAGCACCACCATTGATCCAAACGCTACCCCCATGAGGACTAAAACCTACCAATCTACTAGCTTGATCCGAGGTACTAGAAAATCCCTCCCCGCCACCGACCGTCAGAGCGACGGGTGGAGGCGAGGCAAATCCATAGGCTTGCCGGTGAAGATCAAGGGGAAGAAAGGCTTTCCCTAATTGCCTTGCGAGAGGGGAAAGAAAAGATGCATTATCTGGCTTGGACAAAACTTATGTTCAGTGGTCCATTTGAGTGTGTATGCTCCACGTTTGAGCCAAGGTTTCTTGTAGGTATAACAATGTGTGGTATTTGAAGCGTTCTCGCGCCATTAGAGCAACTCCAACGGGCCGACTCAAATGGACGATGAATTTGTCCGTTTGGGTCGGCCTGGCGGACACCAACGTCCGCTTCCGTGTTTAGGTCGGCGCAAGCGCCCAACGTAGGCCCGACCACATTTGGATGGCGCACGAAAAAAGATGCAAACATTTCAAAAATAAAGAACAAACATTAGTTAAATATTAAAAGCCGGTCACAATGGTCAGCTTGGCCTTGACCGGGGACGACGGGGCCACCGGCGGCACGACGCAGTTACCCGCAGCGGAGAGGGCCATGGCCTCCGCCATGGCAGCCTGGTACGCCGCCTCCTCTTCCTCCTTCTCCGCCACCCTGCGTCGCTTGTCCTCCTCGCTCTCTCGGAAGACAGCCGCAATGGCCGCCTGGTAGGCGGCCTCCGCCTCCTGGTCCTGGTCCCCGTCTGGGTAGGGGAGAGGCATGCGGTGCTACTAGTGCCACTCTGCCTGGTGGACTGGCACGTTGAGGCGCTGCCTCGGCCGGCGAAGGCGGGGGGAGGCGGGGGAGAGGCGTGGCCGGGGCCTTGCCCTTGGCTTTGCCGGAGCCGAAGCCGGAGAAGAATCCCATTTGCTAGCCTAGAGGTGGCTAGGGTTGCCGCCGACGAGGGAGCGGAGAGGGTGTCGAGATAGGGATGGAGGGGCTTCTGGAAGCGGATGAGGACCCCCCCACTCGGATTAAAAAAGGCCGACCGTCGTTGCTGATGCGTGGGCCCGAGGTGGGCGGCCATCATAAGTTAAGCTGACCGCGGTTGTTGGACAGCCGCCAGGTACAGACACGACGGACACCGAGAAGACGCATGAGGCGTCCGCACCGACGTATTTAGGCCACAAATTTGGGTCGCAAATGCGTCGGCGCGGACGCTTTTTGGGTTTGGGTCTGCGCATTGGGCCTCTACATTTGTCTGCACTGACCCAAACGGATGCATGCAGACGTTTTGGGTCAGCCCATTGGAGTTTCTCTTAGTCAATCCAAAATGTGCATCATCATGCAAATAATATAAGAATTATGTCTCAAAAATAATAATATAAGAATTGATTAAACTTTGAGTCAAGAAACTAATATAAGAATTGCAACTCAATTTAGGGCCTGTTCGGAATAGAGTCTTGTAAAACAGAGGAAAGCAAAAAAGTAGAGGAATGTGATTAGCAGCTAGTGGCAAAACAGAGGAATAAAAACAACAAAAAGAAATGAAGGTCGCATGTTCGGTTATGCATGGAAACTTTTCCAGTGAGAGATATCAGTAGAATATTTTATTTGGCTCAAGGCCCCACACAACACACAAACTTCATTGTTTATGTACTGGAATCGTCTTGCACCTGTACAGAACTACTGCCAACGCAGCAGCATGCCTCGGGCATCCGCCCGAACAAGAGGTTTGCCTCAATTTTTCTGTTCCCATGAAAAGTAAAGGAATGCAAGCCTTTCCAGAGAAACTCGTGAAGCTATTCCTCTGAGTCAAACGGCCTGGTAGTAATTTTTCCCAAAGGAACGTAGACATGTACGATTCCTCCAAAATTCTTAGGAAGCGAACGGGCCCTTAGCTCGCTGGCACATCAGAGCTGCATGTGCGGGAGGTCTTTTTAGTTTGATTCCCCACAGCGATCTGTTATATTGTTTTGTTTATTCATTCTCTGTTACATTTACAAGAGGGCCCGGTTCCAACCTGACGCGCTGTTATAACAGCAGGAGACGGTGCACAGGTAGAATTGACGGAATTGTATGAAAATTTTCTGTTAGACAAGTTTAAGGACCACTTTTATGGGGTTTTTTAGTTCTTGTATGAATATGTTCCCACCAGGACAAGTTTATGTACTAAAAATGATATTAACTCGTCTATTAAGTTACCTACAGAAGAAGATCTAGCCGTTCCTGACCCGAAGGCGCAGTTGGTGGCGACTCTTCACGTCATCCCAGATTGGACAATACTGTTCTTGGCTGACATGACCCGGGGCGAGCTGCCAGCGGATGAGACCCTAGCCCGATAGATAACCCGGCGGTCTAAGTCAATGACGATTTCTGACGGAGAACTATACAATCGCAGTGTCTCTGGAGTGTTTCAGCAGTGTGTTTCCCCTGAAGAAGGCTAAGAAATACTTCATGATATCCATGAAGGTCATTGTGGTCATCACGCCGGGTCAAAATCTCTGGTGGCCAAAGCTTTTCTTCATGGTTTCTATTGGTTGATGGCTCACGCTGATGCAGAAGATCTGGTCAGTAGATGTGATGGATGTCAAAAATTCGCACGACGAGCACATGTGCCGGCTCAAGAGTTGTGGATGATTCCAATCACTTGGCCGTTTGGGGTCTGGGGGCTTGACATGGTTGGACCTTTCAAAAGGTCTAAGGATAAAAAGACACATCTTTTGGTGGCAGTTGACAAATTCACAAAGTGGGTTGAGGCAGAACCAGTAAGTAAGTGTGGTGCGGCAACATCGGTTCAGTTCATGAAAAAGGTGATCTTCCGTTTTGGTTTTCCACACAACATTATCACTGACAATGGCACTAATCTATCCCAAGGGGCTATGGAGGAGTTCTGTCAGTGCGAGCATATCCGGCTTGATGTTTCTTCTGTAGCTCATCCTCAATCCAATGGTCAGGCTGAGAGAGAAAATCATGAAATCTTAAAAGGTCTCAAGCCCCGGCTTATGGTTCCCTTGCAGCGAACGCCGAGTTGTTGGGTAGAGGAGTTACCCTCGGTGCTGTGGAGTATCAACACCGCCCCTAACAGATCTACATGTTATACACCTTTCTTTATGGTTTATGGAGCAGAGGCAGTGTTGCCTAGTGACATCCGTCATGACTCGCCCCGGGTGGCGGCTTATGTTGAAGCTAACAATCAACAAGCCAGACAGGATGCACTTGACTTGTTAGATGAGGAAAGAGACTTAGCAACGGCTCGATCAGCCATTTATCAACAGGACCTGCGCTGGTATCACAGCCGTCGGGTTAAGTCCAGGACTTATCAAGAAGGTGACCTGGTGCTCCGGGTCATCCAGGATCTATCAGATGCACACAAGCTATCCCCGCCTTGGGAAGGACCCTTTGTGGTCAGCAAGAACTTAAACAACGGGTCATATTACCTCATTGACGTTCGAGAGCACAAAGACTCACATAAGTCAGAGGAGGAGACCCGTCGGCCGTGGAACATTGCTCAACTTTGGCCATACTACACCTGAGCCACCGGCTCTCATCATGTACATACGTTGACGTTATATATATTATGATAAGTAATAAAGCAGGACCATCGGTTTCTTTTCTTTTCAGAAAGATTACACATCTTTATTATTTTTTACTACTATTTTCAAATGATTATTAAGGAGCTGATCATATTTGAATCAAGTCTAACTTTTTTGGTCCGGCTTATGATCGTATTCGAATCTAGCTGCAACTATCATGGTCACTTGGGGGCTTCCTGTTCAAACATAGGTCGTATTTGAACCAAAGAGAACATAGCTGTCGTAACCATTTTGATCAGATCAAAGCCAAACTCACTAGGGGGCTTCTTGATCGTATTCGAATCACAGCTTAACCCCTTTTGGGTCCGACTTGGATCGTATTTGAATCAGGGTCGTTAAAAACCTCTCAAGGTCATTTGGGGGCTTCCTGTTCAAATATAGGTCGTATTCGAACCAAACAGAACATAGCTGTCGGTACCCTCTTGATCGGCGCAATGCCAAAGCCACTGGGGGCTATATGGTCGTATTCGAACCTTAACATAACCCCTTTGGTCCGGTTTACTGATTGTATTCGAATCAGAAACCCCCAACCTTTAATTACAAGGTCAATTTTGTTTACCACCTGTTATTTGCCTTATTGGTTTTTTGTTGTCTCAATTTCACAAATAATCAACATGGTCTTTTCACCGGCTGGACTATTTGACAACAAGCCGCCAGGGCATGATAATCAGTAAGTATTCAGAAGCATTGACTTCTCAAAAAAGACAGGATTATCAACTTCATCACCCGGGTCATTTAAACTTGTGGACAGGAGATCAAAGGTACAGGTGTGGCTATTATTTATGAATAGTTGCTCTATAGTAATCAAAGGTTATTTCGGCCTTGTTTTCTTTTTACATCTAGTTCTGTTTTTTACTATGATAAAATATTGGCTATAAACCGGGTGTTCTGACCCATTTGGTACTAAGCCACCAAGCCAGTTGTTTCCTTTTTATCTACAGGAACAGAATTGAAGTATTGTAGGGACAATCATAAATATGATGCATATATTAACATCAGAAAGCACAGAGTAACACACGGTGTCTTATGCGCGATGGCATAGGCAGAATAGGCAGTGTTTTCGAAACTAATCTATTACAAGGCTTTTACAAGCCCATGAAGATGGTCATCACTCCTACCTCGCCGGTTCACCGCCCTCTGCTGATTGGAAGTTGGGCTTTGACCAATCAAAGCCGTTCACAGCAAGAAATTCTGCTTCTTTGTCAATCAGGCCGGCCGGATCAACTTCCGGGGCAAATGTATGTTCACGAACATGCGGGATTAAATCAGTCACTTTGTAGGAGGGAGTCACCATCTTCTTATTATCCAAGTCAAAACCGGGCTGGTATTTATCGATATTTGTTTCATCTCCAAGAATGGTGGCCTGAGGTCGCACCTCCCTCACGCAAGCAACGTAGTCGTCCTGTTCAAACAGTGACCCGTCTTCCTTTACCGTGGGATACCCTCTGGCTACATCTGCGGGGTCTAGATATGGCACCCAAGCCTTGGAGTGGCTTAGGGCAGTCATAGCACCGGCTCTGGCACAGGAGTGCTTGACTTCTTGGAACCTGGCGGGTAAGATTGATAGCTTCTTTAAGACATCGCTGAGCCGGTTGGGTCCTTGATTGGCGGGAGAAATAGCGGCAAGTGCCCGTTGTGCGCCAATGTACAATTGCTCTACTAAGGTATACACCGCCTTCAGTTTAATCACATTGTCTTGGTTCAAATTCTTGCTTCGTGGGCCTGCAGATGTTATATAAACAAAGGATCAGCCAGCGGTTTATTTTCCGGGTCAGCATAAGGCACAAAAGGTCAGTACAGATGGCTTACCAAAGAAGGCGGACACCATTTGAGATACCCGGTTCTTTAAGCCGGTCAACTCCGTAGTAACCTCCTCAAGAGTTGCTTCCTCCTTTTCAGCGCGTTGTGTCAGCAGTGTTTTCTCTTCAGCCCAGGTTTTCTTCTTGGTAGTCAGGATGTTTTTCATATTTTCTGTCTCACCAAACTTAATTCAAGCTTGGAATCGGCAACCTTGATTTCTGCCTCCTGATCCGCCAGCCGGGTCTTGGCGTCAGTCAATTGCGAACCCAATTCAGATAGGGCGTTCTGCAAGACATATACAGGTGTATTAAAGGTCCAAATTCAAGATTTAAGTCTCAAGTGCCTTTGCACTGCAAATCCACTTGACACTTGGGGGCTAATGTATGCCAAAACAATTTTTTTATGATTCTACTATGCTTCAAGTCCCAAGTACTTTACGAAGTAACAACACTTGGCACTTGGGGGCTAATGTATGATATTTAGCAAGTATCTCAAGGGTAAGCCGGACTACAGTATTTGTTGAGTTCGGCACGAGACGATTATGAAAATTCAAAGAACCGGCTCATTTATGGTCAAATGAACCGGCTCTTGGGGACTACAGGTGAAGCTTTGTTCTATTTTATTGAACTCCAGAAAGATCTAAAGGTAAAGTCTAAGCCTATATCATAAAGTCTACAGATCATTCCGGTTTTCTCATAATCTGAAGACTTGGGGGCTGGCAGAATATAAGTAAGTCGGAAGAACATACCTCGTACTTCAGTGGCAACTGCTTGACCATTTCGATCTCTGAGTCACGGCTGGAGTGCACATGGCTGAGATAGCCGGATAATATGTCGTTGGCATTCAAATGGTTATAATGTGAAATATCAAAATGCACCTTTTGTCTTTCCAGCGCCTCTTGTTTCGCAGTATGACGAGCCAACACGGTGGGATTCCCCGGCTCAGTGAAGCGGCTCCCAGTGATCAGAACGTCTTGAGCAGACGGTGATGGCGGGTTAGCCGAGCTGGATGGTCCAGTGGCAGATGGGTTAACGGTGGTATCGTCAACCGACGGCTCAGGAGGATTTGCTTCTGCATTGACAGGTGGGCCTTCTGGAGTGTCAGTTAACGGAGGAGAAGGGTGCATGGCCGGTTCAGGGACAGGAACTGGCGGGTCTTCCACCGGCTTAGTTGCCTTTGCCTTCTTGGACTTAGCTTGACCACTAAGAGAAATATTATACGACTGTCAGTATAAAGATACAGCTTGAAAAACACGGAGGAAAGAGGATTTTTTCCTTACCCAGGGGCAGTCTTGAAGGCCAGAAATTGGGTCTGAGACGAGTCTCTAGAAGAGCGAGACACCTCCTGCAAAGATAAAGTAAAGTTAAGCAATGCAAGGGAAAGGATCCATTAAACAGAGAGTCAAAAACAAAGAAGTAAACCTCATTCCAGCGCTTTTGAGGAGTTTGTTGAAGAACAACACGCGGTTCATCATCATTCCGGGCCTGACGGCGGCTTTCATGTTGCTGCTTTTTCAAAAGAAAATGAGGGTCCAGATAAGCCAAAGGGTGTGAAAACCTTACTTTCCGGGTTACGACTCGAAGTTTCTGTCTTGGCAAATGGGCTGAGTCGGAGGAAATAGTTACCTCTTCTTCCACGGCCTGACTAGCCCTAGTGTCGTCCTGGTAATGATCAGTGTTAATAAGATTATTAAAAAGTTGGCCAAGGGAGTCAAGGGCTACCTCCGACTCAGAAGTATCGTCAAGCTTCATCATGTCTTCAGCGGTGCTCTTCTTCTTCTTCTTAGACCTCCGGGTCGTCTTCTTGGCGTTTATGGCGGCGACTCTCGCTTTCTTGGCAGCTTCGTGGTCATATTTAACTTTCCAGAAATCAGATTTGGCCTGTAAACAGGTAAAAACAAGATGAAAGGTCAGGCAAGTATTAAAAACCAATACGGCTGGAAAAAATACAAAGGAGAGAGATCGGAGTTTCCTTACTTCTGGCACCGGGTTAAGCTTGCAGAAGGGGTTTAACCCGACTTTACTGCAGTCTTCGTATTTTCCGTTCACCAGAAGGGTTGACATTGAAACAATATCTTCTTCCGTTAATTGAATGGAGCTGTGACGAAGAGAGTCATCTGGGCCTCCACCATACTCGTACATCAATTTTGATCGACGGCTTAGAGGGATAACCCGCCATGAGATCCAGCAGCGGGTCAGGTCAACTCCGGTTAAGCCGTTCCCTAATAAGGCGTTAATCCTTTTTATTGATGGGGTCAGCTTCTTGTGTTCGGCAGCAGTAAGCTTGTCAGGGAGCACGAATTTGGAGTCAAGACGCTTGGCGCGATAACCTGGCAGTGGCTTCTCATTTGTTGCTGAAGTGTCTTGATAATAGAACCAAGTCTGATTCCAGTCTTTTGGATGACTCGGCAAGACTATGAGGGGGAAGACAGCGCCCTGCCGACGCTGAATTGAGATGCCTCCAAGCTCCAAGCTAAGGTCGTTGGTGCACTTGTTCTGCCGGTTCAGATAAAAATACTCTCTAAACAGTTCCACGGTCGGCTCTTCCTGAAGGTACACCTCACATAGCACTTGGAAGTTGCAGATATTGGATATGGAATTGGGCCCGATATCTTGAGGGTGGAGTTTGAAAAAATGGAGGACATCTCTGAAGAACTTTGAGCCGGGCGGTGAAAATCCACGGTTCATGTGGTCAGTAAAGACAATGACTTCACCATCTTTTGGGTTGGGCCGTTCTTCGTCCGGGTCAGGTGCACGGTAAGACATGGCATTTTTTTCCTGGAAAAAATCCTATGGAGAAGAACTCCTTCAAACGTTCCTCAGTTATGGTTGAGGGAACCCAGTTGCAGACAGTCAGCGGTTTGGACGGCATGGTGTTCACAAACATACTGAAAGGAAGGTAACATGCCGGTTCAATTCAATAAATATGATGAAAGTAAAAGATGATACAGAGGAGTAATGGCGGCTTAATTAAGGGCTAATGTCATATAAGGAAAAGTAAGCCGGCACAGTAAGCCGCCATGACTACAGACATTTGAGAAATACCAGCGGCAGAAATTGGTTAAGTATGGAGACAAACATGTTTCTTAACTTCTGGATATTCATATGGATCAAATGGCCGTTCAAAATGAAAAATTTCCTAGACCCAAAAATATAGCTCAGATGAGTTCATCAGCTCTAAGAAGGTATCTGTGCAAAGGAAAGGGATCTACTAACATCTAAAATGGGTGTAAAACCACTACCGCACGAGTTAGGTGTTTCCTTTTTGATCAAGAGAGGCTGTGGAGGAAGAACTACCAGAAGATTCATGAGGAACAGCGAAGAACACCAATGAAGTCGCAAACCCTAATGCAGATCTAAAGGTGTGAGAAGGCAAGAACTTAAGGATGCGGATCTGTTGCGGAGGGTCGTCGCCGTTTCTCTGGATAGTTCAGGGTGATGCCGCGGCCGAGCTTGAGGACGACGATGAGCGCTGCGGCGGTGGCGGAGCTCGAGCGACAGAAGGGTTGCGAGAGAGGAAGAAGACAATGGAAAAGGGGGAGAATGAAGAAAGGCTAGTCGTGCCTATTTATAAGGAGAAGACTGATAAGTGGGTGCGAAAAACAAGGAGACCAAAACATGATTATCCAGCTACCCAGGCGCCTCGATTTTCGGGAAGGCATTACATATAAAGATCCGTTAAAAAGATGACATGATGGTGGATTCCCGAAAAATCCGGAGATGACGTCATGGCGGGTTACAAAGCTTTCCTAAAACAGTAATAGGTGGATTTTTTCTAAGTATTGAAGATTGACAAGAACGAAGTTCAAATCAACCTGGGGCCTAATGTTGGATATATAGCTATCAGTTATGACCCGCCCAGGAGGGGCCGGGTCAGCCCCAACAGCGGGTCACAAAGGAAGCCTAATAGACATTCAAGGCGATAGGTTATTAAACCTTATAGAAGGCCTAAAGGCCTAGCGGCGGCTTAAGACCCAATATTGTAAACCGCCATATGTAAGGAAAGACTTGTAAGGAAAGGAATGTAAAAGAAGTCACCGAGCCGGACACGATTTATGAGCCGGCCGGGACTCTGTAGGCCACCAGGCGTCAACCCGTGTATATAAGGGGACGACCTGGTGGTTGCTTAGGGCAAGAAACAAGAGATCGATAACCAAGCCGGCGAACCAGCCTCTTGGTGATCGAAACCCTAGCAATATCAACACAACTAGACGTAGGCTTTTACCTTCATTGTAAGGGGCCGAACTAGTATAAAACATCTCGTGTCCTTTGTCCCGATTAACCCCTTTCAGCTTCCTAGTTGCGATGGCCCTACGACTAAGTCCTTTTGCTAGGACATCTGCCGTGACAATTCCATGACATATTTGGTTGCAGGGTTGTTTGAGAGAGACCATCTTCATCCTACACCTCCCACGGATTGATAAACCTTAGGTCATCCACTTGAGGGAAAATGTCTACTGTCCTACAGAACTCTACGCTTGGAGGCCCAACACGAGTCTACAAGAATAAACTTGCATAGTAGACATCAAGCTCTTTTCTGGCGCCGTTGCCGGGGAAGGTGAGTGCTTGAAGGTATATCTTTAGATCTTGCAATCAAATCTTTTAGTTTCTTGTTTTATCACTAGTTTGGTTTATAAAAGAAAACTAAAATGGAATTGAGGTTGCATCATATTATTGATCATATTTATAATATCTTTCGTGAAAATGATTGAAAATAAAATTGTGCTCAATTGATAGGAGAAGAATTCAATAGAATGTTTGGTATAAATGATGAGCATGATTGCAATGTTGTTAGTATGAATTCTTTGAATATCCATGATGCTAATGATATGCAAAGCCATAAGCTTGGGGATGCTATGTTTGATGGAGATGATATTTTTAGTCCCCCAAGATTTGATGTGAAAATTTGTTATAATGATTGCATGCCTCCTATTTATGATGATTATAACGATGAAAGTGGATTTGGAGAGGTCATGACTTTATTTAGTGATGAATCCACCATTTTGGATGAGGCTTCAACTGAATATGATGACAAAGTTGCTATCTATGATGATTATGGTGATGACGTGTGATACGTCCATTTTGCATCATGCTTTTATATCGATATTTATTGCATTATGGGCTGTAATTACACATTATGTCACAATACTTATGCCTATTCTCTCTTATTTTACAAGGTTTACAGAAAGAGGGAGAATGCCAGCAGTTGGGATTCAGGGCTGGAAAAGGAGCAAATATTAGAGACCTATTCTGCACAGCTCCAAAAGTCCTGAAACTTCACGGAAGTTATTTTCAGAATATAAAAAAAATACTGAGCGCAAGAAGTACCAGAGGGGGCCACTCACCAGCCACGAGGGTGGGGGCGCTCCCTATCTATAACGCCCTCGATGCGGCTATAGCTCCCACGTGTCGAGGCACGACTTAGAGACATAACCGCATTGAAAGCAATGTCGCAAGTCAGGCAATCATTACAACAGCCCATGTAATATATAATAAAAGGGGAAGAACATAGTTGGCTTACACTCGCCACGTCACATCAAAGTACATAAATAACATCCATCAGACAAACACCCATGGCCCGACTACGGCGCCAAAATGGAAAAGAACCCAACATGCGACAAGGCCCTTAATCAAACCCCAACTAGGCACCACTACTGATCATCGGGAAAGGAAACATAATAACGCTGAGAGTCCTCGTCGAACTCCCACTTGAGCTCGTACTCGTCACCTGGGGCGGAATCGCCTGGACCTGCATCTAGAGTTATAGTATCTGTGAGCCACAGGGACTCAGCAATCTCGCACCCTCGCGATCAAAACTATTTAAGCTTATAGGAATGGATAAGGCAAATATATGTGGAGCTGCAGCAAGCGACTAGCATATGTGGTGGCTATCTTATACGCAAAAGAGAGCGAGAAGAGGAGGCAAAGCGCGAGCGAGAAACTAGAGGAACAGCCTGCGCAAGCATAACTCCAACACCGTGTCCACTTCCCGGACTCCGCCGAGAAGAGGCCATCACGACAACACACTCAGTTGATTCATCTTAATTAATTAAGGTTTTAGTTATCTACAACCGGATGCTAACAAATTCCCATCTGCCCATAACCGCGGGCACGGCTTTCGAAAGTTCAATCCCTGCAGGGGGTCCCAACTTAGCCCATGACAAGCTCTCACGGTCAACGAAGGAATAGACCTCCACCCGAGACACACCGATCAGACTCGGTAACCCGGTACAACAAGACAATTCGACAGGTTAAAACAAGACCAGCAACACCGCCCGAATGTGCCGACAAATCCCGATAGGAGCTGCACATATCTCTTTCTCAGGGCACACTCAGATTGTCCTAGGTACAGGTAGGCCAGCCCAGAGTTGCCCCTGGTGGCCACCGGTAGCTGACAGGTGGACCAACACTTAGAGGAGCACTGGCCCGGGGGGGGGGGTTAAAATAAGATGACCCTTGAGTCTGCAGAACCCAAGGGAAGAAAAGGGGTAGGTGGCAAATGGTAAGACCAATGTTGGGCATTGCTGGAAAAGCTTTAATCAAGGCGAAATATCAAGGGGTTCCCATTATAACCCAACCGCGTAAGGAACGCAAAAAATCCGGGAACATAACACCGATATGACGGATACTAGGGCGGCAAGAGTGGAACAAAACACTAGGCGAGAGGCCGAGCCTTCCACCCTTTACCAAGTATATAGATGCATTAAGATAACATAGCAATATAGTGATATCCCAACAAGTAAATAAATGTTCCAATAAGGAACGGCCTCCAATCTTCACCTGCAACTAGCAACGCTATAAGAGGGGCTGAGCAAAGCGGTAGCATAGCCAATCAACGGTTTGCTAGGACAAGGTGGGTTAGAGGTTCAACATGGAAATTGGGAGGCTGACAAGCAAATGGTAGGCATCGTAGCATTGGCATAGCAAGAGCGAGCAAGCTAGCATAGCAAAGATAGTAGTGATTTCGAGGGTATGATCATCTTGCACGGATCAACTACAACACCGCCGGCAAAATCGCAAACGAGTTGACGATCTGCCCAGATTCACCATGAAGCAAAAGTAGAGCTCGATTGACTCAAGCTATGTTGCTCCATAATTGTAAACAAAGACATGGATGGATAGAGCATAACATGAATAACAAAAGTCCCTTACTGATCATCCTCAAAAGAGGCACGGATCATTAGGAAACAAGCTGAACATATGGCATCATGAACTAAAATATCCCAGACTTAGTGAAAACAACTAAGTCCCTGAAAACAGATTTACCGGGTGCATCACTTTGCAAGCTTGCACAAGTCACCACACACATCCTAAAAATGCATGGGTTGCACCTCTGGAAAGAAGACAAAATGCTTAACAAAACATATGAAGGACTCACAGGCATAGCATGCACACAATAATCATGGCAAAAATGACAAAAGTCTAAGATGAACTAGCAGATCTGACAATTAACTCACGAAGCCTCCTTCTAACAGCATTTTGGGCATCAAGATGAGCTCAAATGAAAATGATGCAGTGGAATGAAATGATGTACATGTCGAGACGAAGATTTTGATATATTATATGCCCAAAACGGAGTTACGGATGCGGAGATATGAGCAGTCAAACATAGCATAAAAATTACGGGGGAGAAGAGGGAAGTCAACCCAGATCTAGGGTTTCGGCACTGTTCACGGGCGCGCGAACCGAGGATGGCCGGGATCTCACCGGAGTCTCGCCGGAGAGGAGGAGGCGCCACGGAGGAGGAGGCGGCCGGCCGGACCGGGGCGGCGACGGCGGCGTGGCCGTGCGGCGGCGGCGCCCGAGGCGGGGCCGGGCGTGGCGGCGCCGGTCTTCACGGGCGGCGGCGACCTCCGGCTGGGGCGGCGGCGGCCGGCCGGGAAGAGGACGGCGGCGGGCGCGGGACGAAGGGCGGCGGCGGATCGGGCTCGCGGGGGCCCCTCCTGGGCCTCCCGGGCCGGCGGCGGGGATGTGGGCGCGGCCCACGTGGCGGCGCGTGAGTGGACAAGGGGCGGCGGCGGACGCTGTCCGGTCCGATCCGGACACGTCCGTCGGTGGCGGGGGTTGATCTGTTTTTTAACTAGGGTTTCGGACGGGGGAAGAAGAGATCCGAATGGAGGGGGTATTTATAGGCATAAGTAGAGCTAGGAGAGTCCAAATGAGGTGCGGTTTTCGGCCACGCGATCGTGATCGAACGCTCTAGGACATGGAGCAGAGTTTGGTGGGTTTTGGGCCAAATTGGAGAGGTGTTGGGCTGCAACACACACGAGGCCTTTTCGGTCCCTCGGTTAACCGTTGGAGTATCAAACGAAGTCCAAATGATACGAAACTTGACAGGCGGTCTACCGGTAGTAAACCAAGGCCGCATGACAAGTCTTGGTCCAATCCGGAAATGTTTAATCCCCACACACGAAAGAAAGCTAGGAATGGCCACCGGAGGAGAACGAAGCGCCGGAATGCAAAACGGACAACGGGGAAAAATGCTCGGATGCATGAGATGAACACGTATGCAAATGCAATGCACATGATGACATGATATGAGATGCATGAAAACAAAAACAACACACGGAGGCAAAGACCCGAACCCGAAAAATAAATATAACTTAATGCCGGAAACGGCAAGAGTTGGAGTACAAATAGGGAAAGTTACATCTGGGGCGTTACAACACTCCACCACTATGAAAAGATCTCGTCCCGAGATCTAGGACTGAAAGAACTCCGGGTACTCAGAACGGAGGTGATCCTCGCGTTCCCAGGTAGCTTCACGGTCGGAATGGTGAGACCACTTGACTTTGAGAAATTTGATTGACTTGTTGCTAGTCTTGCGTTCAGTCTCTTCAAGAATAGCAACTGGGTGCTCACGATAAGAGAGATCTTCTTGGAGCTCAATGTCCTCAAAGTTGACGGTGCGGTCCGGAGTCTTGAAGCACTTACGAAGCTGAGAGACATGGAACACATCATGAACATTTGCAAAGTTTGAAGGAAGCTCAAGTTGATAGGCGAGGTCGCCTCTCTTGCTGACAATCTTGAAAGGTCCCACGTATCTAGGGGCAAGCTTCCCTTTGATACCGAAGCGACGAGTACCTTTCATGGGAGAGACGCGGAGGTAAACATGATCTCCGATCTCGAAAGACAAATCACGGTGCTTACTATCATAGTAGCTCTTCTGGCGGGATTGGGCTGCTTCGAGGTTATCACGAATGACTTTGCACATTTCTTCTGCTTCTGTGATTAAGTCATTACCCAGCAGCTGACGTTCACCGGTTTCAGACCAGTTGAGAGGGGTACGGCACTTCCTGCCATACAGAATTTCAAAAGGGGCCTTGCCCGAACTTGCTTGAAAACTGTTGTTATAGGAGAATTCAGCATAAGGAAGACAATCCTCCCACTTCATGCCGAAGGAGATCACACAAGCCCTGAGCATATCTTCAAGAATCTGGTTGACACGCTCGACTTGACCGCTTGTTTGAGGATGGAAAGCAGTGCTGAAGCGGATGTTTGTGCCCATGGCCTTCTGAAAAGAATCCCAAAACTTGGAGGTAAAGATGCTGCCACGGTCTGAAGAGATCACTTGAGGAATACCGTGCAGAGAGACAATGCGAGAGGTATAGAGTTCCGCCAATTGAGCTGCAGTGATCGACTCTTTGATAGGCAGAAAGTGAGCCACTTTGGTGAGCTTGTCGATGACAACAAAT
Organism: Triticum urartu; assembly: GCF_056163025.1. NCBI lineage: Eukaryota > Viridiplantae > Streptophyta > Magnoliopsida > Poales > Poaceae > Triticum > Triticum urartu. Next base: position 15,233,508 of record NC_141877.1, read on the forward strand.
ATAGCATCATTGCCACGCTTGGACTTTGGAAACCCAGTCACGAAGTCCATTTCAATGTGGTCAAACTTCCATTCTGGAATGGCAAGAGGTTGGAGGAGACCAGCTGGCCTTTGGTGTTCTGCCTTCACTCTTCTGCAGACATCACATTCATTCACGAATTGAGCAATCTCGCGCTTCATTCGAGTCCACCAATAAGCTTGCTTAAGGTCCTAATACATCTTCGTACTCCCAGGGTGGATGGAGAGGAGAGAATTGTGAGCCTCGTTCATGATCACTTTACGAAGTTCACCTTTGGGCACAACAATACGATCCTCGAAGAAGAGAGTGTCCTTGTCATCAAGGCGGTAGCACTTGTACTTGGACTGACTCTTGGCAATCCCAATCTTCACCTTTTTCACCATAGCATCAAGAAGCCGGGCTTGGCGAATCTGGTCTTCTAAGGTAGGAGAGACTTGAAGGTTGGCGAGGAAACCTTGAGGAACAACTTGCAGATTAAGCTTGCGGAAAGCTTCACAAAGCTCGGGTTGATAAGGCTTGAGAATCAGACTGTTGCAGTAGGCCTTTCTGCTCAAAGCATCAGCAATCACATTGGCCTTGCCTGGAGTATACTCAATACTCAGATTATACTCTTGAATCATTTCGACCCATCGAGTTTGCCTTAGGTTGAGATTAGGCTGAGTGAAGATGTACTTGAGACTCTTGTGATCAGTGAAAATGTCCACTTTTCTTCCCAATAGAAGATGTCTCCAAGTCAAAAGAGCATGCACAACTGCTGCCAACTCGAGATCATGAGTGGGGTAGTTCTTCTCATTAGGCTTCAATTGGCGAGATGTATAAGCAACAACTTTCTTCTCTTGCATCAAAACTGCGCCAAGACCTTGGAGAGAGGCATCACAAAAGACCTCGTACGGCTTGGATTCATCAGGTGGAGTCAGAACTGGAGCAGTGATCAACTTCTCTTTCAAAGTGTTGAAAGCAATATCACACTCTGGAGACCAAACGTACTTGACATGCTTCTGAAGAAGATTAGAGAGAGGCTTCGCGATCTTGGAGAAGTTCTCAACGAATCTTCGGCAATAGCTTGCGAGACCGAGAAAACTGCGGAGTTGCTTCATGTTCTGAGGAGGTTCCCAATTCACAATTGCGGATACCTTCTCGGGATTCACGGAAATGCCCTTGGCAGAGATGATATGACCAAGATAGAGAACCTCATCGAGCCAAAATTCACACTTGGAGAACTTGGCGTAGAACTGATGTTCCCTGAGCTTATCGAGAACCAAACGCAAGTGCTTGGCATGATCTTCCTTGTTCTTCGAGAAAACCAGAATGTCATCGAGATAGACCAAAACGAAGTCATTGGTGTAGGCGTTGAAGATGAAATTCATCATGCGAGAGAACGTCGGAGGAGCGTTGGCGAGGCCAAAAGACATGACAGTGTATTCATATGAACCAAAGCTTGTTCTGAATGCTGTCTTGGGAATATCTTCTTCACGAATGCGAATCTGGTGATAACCCATACGGAGATCAAGCTTGGAGAATACTTGGGCACCTTTGAGTTGTTCGAACAGCTCATTGATGTTGGGAAGTGGGTATTTGTTCTTGATGGTCTTCTTGTTCATTGGACGGTAATCAACACAAAGTCGGTCCGTTCCATCCTTCTTCTTTACAAAAAGAACACCACAACCCCATGGAGAAGTACTAGGCCGGATGAGACCCAATCTTTCTTGCTCATCGAGTTGCTTCTTCAGCTCCTTCAACTCTTCAGGTCCGAGCTTGTAAGGACGTTTGCACACAGGTTCCGTGCCAGGCTCAAGTTCAATAACGAATTCAACTGGCCGGTGCGGAGGCATTCTTGGGAGCTCTTCTGGAAAGACGTCTTGATATTCGCAAACGACAGGAATTTGAGAGATGGCATCCAATTCACCCTTCTCATTGAGAGAAAACAGACGGATAGTATTATCCCGAGCGGCAAAGATAATTACGTCCTCAGACGAATGAGTCAATTGGATCTGCCTGGCTGCACAATCCAGATGTGCCTTGTGCTTAGAAAGCCAATCCATCCCGAGAATCAGATAAATATCCGAGTCACCGAGAATCGTAGGAGAAGCCAAGAACTTGTAGTCACCCAAAGTGATAGAAACATCCGGAACGATGGAGTTAGCCTGCATGCGCTTGCCGGGAGAGACAACTGCTAAAGGACTAGGCAAAACTTGTGAAACCAAATCATGCCTATTTGTAAACGGTCTCGAGATGAAGCAATGCGATGCACCAGTGTCAAAAAGAACTTTTGCGGGAATATCATTAACAGGAAGGTTACCCATGATCACATCTGACGAGTCCTCTGCCTGAGCTGCATTCATCAAATTTGACCTTGGCATGCTTGGGATTATGCTTGACCACAGCTGTACTTGCCGATCTCACAGGAGGAGGAATGAAAATTGCAACATAAAGTCTTCACATCCGAACAAAATGAACGAATGCATTTCTCTTGAAGTGGTCACATATTCCTAAATTGCGAAGCCACGAAGAATCAGGTAGAAGGGGTACATCAACGGGGGATGGAATCAACATATGACGTCGAAGCAAAACGAAAGCCACAACTCGAAATAAAACCAAGGGTTGGCTTGCAGAATAAGCCGGAACACACATATGATAGAAATTTCGTCCGAAGTTTTCGTGGTGGGACCTACACGGGCTCGATCGTATAGCACCATCATGTACAAGGCAGTGCACATGACCTACGAAGCGTCCCCGAGTCAGCATAGCCAAGGACTCTTTAAGACACAACGAGATCACTGTAAAATCGACCGTGAATAGACGAACCACTAGACGTCGAACCCCAATTTCATATCATACATCTGTCGGAAAGATATCCTAAGGCTACTTGAATTCCCACCTATGAAATTCCCGAAATTTTCCGGTTATGCAATCAGGTGTTGGGGATACAGGGGAGCATAATATCTCACTCAAGCTAGCAAATCCTACATCCAGCTGTATCCATCCTTCAACACATAACCAAGAAACCTTCGGAAACCATCTACCTCAACCTTTGAAAAGCATCCGTTATACCAGTTATGGTGATACTCCCGAACTCCCGCCCCAGTACTGGGTGGCGTCGAGGTTATCTCACCAACGAACTGCATAAAAGAGATTTTCGATGTCGGCGAACATATCTCAAGTATTCCAGAATTGCAACGATAAAATTATGATGACAACACCTCAGAGCTCAACTCCCCGGGACACTTCCACTAAACCCCTGACAGGAGGCACCAAGACAGTATTCTCATCATAAGCCATCGGAACAAATCCAAGATACTCGCGTGATCCTAAAAAAAAATTAGTGAAATTTGAGAAGAGAAGAGTCAAAACTCTACGTCAGGATGCCTTACCAGAGCGATGAGGAGACTGGGAAGTAAAAAGAATTCCTAACTCTCCGATATATAAATCCTAAGTGACTCAAAAAAAATTTCTAGACACAACTCGGCTGCTAAGACGATCAAGCAATGGGGCTCCTAAGGTCGGGGAAGGCTCTGATACCAACTTATAACGCCCTCGATGCGGCTATAGCTCCCACGTGTCGAGGCACGACTTAGAGACATAACCGCATTGAAAGCAATGTCGCAAGTCAGGCAATCATTACAACAGCCCATGTAATATATAATAAAAGGGGAAGAACATAGTTGGCTTACACTCGCCACGTCACATCAAAGTACATAAATAACATCCATCAGACAAACACTCATGGCCCGACTACGGCGCCAAAATGGAAAAGAACCCAACATGCGACAAGGCCCTGAATCAAACCCCAACTAGGCACCACTACTGATCATCGGGAAAGGAAACATAATAACGCTGAGAGTCCTCGTCGAACTCCCACTTGAGCTCGTACTCGTCACCTGGAGCGGAATCGCCTGGACCTGCATCTGGAGTTATAGTATCTGTGAGCCACAGGGACTCAGCAATCTCGCACCCTCGCGATCAAAACTATTTAAGCTTATAGGAATGGATAAGGCAAATATATGTGGAGCTGCAGCAAGCGACTAGCATATGTGGTGGCTATCTTATACGCAAAAGAGAGCGAGAAGAGGAGGCAAAGCGCGAGCGAGAAACTAGAGGAACAGCCTGCGCAAGCATAACTCCAACACCGTGTCCACTTCCCGGACTCCGCCGAGAAGAGGCCATCACGGCAACACACTCAGTTGATTCATTTTAATTAATTAAGGTTTTAGTTATCTACAACCGGACGCTAACAAATTCCCATCCGCCCATAACCGCGGGCACGGCTTTCGAAAGTTCAATCCCTGCAGGGGGTCCCAACTTAGCCCATGACAAGCTCTCACGGTCAACGAAGGAATAGACCTCCACCCGAGACACACCGATCAGACTCGGTAACCCGGTACAACAAGACAATTCGACAGGTTAAAACAAGACCAGCAACACCGCCCGAATGTGCCGACAAATCCCGATAGGAGCTGCACATATAGCTTTCTCAGGGCACACTCAGATTGTCCTAGGTACGGGTAGGCCAGCCCAGAGTTGCCCCTGGTGGCCACCGGTAGCTGACAGGTGGACCAACACTCAGAGGAGCACTGGCCCGGGGAGGGTTAAAATAAGATGACCCTTGAGTCTGCAGAACCCAAGGGAAGAAAAGGGGTAGGTGGCAAATGGTAAGACCAATGTTGGGCATTGCTGGAAAAGCTTTAATCAAGGCGAAATATCAAGGGGTTCCCATTATAACCCAACCGCGTAAGGAACGCAAAAAATCCGGGAACATAACACCGATATGACGGATACTAGGGCGGCAAGAGTGGAACAAAACACTAGGCGAGAGGCCGAGCCTTCCACCCTTTACCAAGTATATAGATGCATTAAGATAACATAGCAATATAGTGATATCCCAACAAGTAAATAAATGTTCCAATAAGGAACGGCCTCCAATCTTCACCTGCAACTAGCAACGCTATAAGAGGGGCTGAGCAAAGCGGTAACATAGCCAATCAACGGTTTGCTAGGACAAGGTGGGTTAGAGGTTCAACATGGCAATTGGGAGGCTGACAAGCAAATGGTAGGCATCGTAGCATTGGCATAGCAAGAGCGAGCAAGCTAGCATAGCAAAGATAGTAGTGATTTCGAGGGTATGATCATCTTGCCTGCACAGTTGTCAGAGTTGACTGGATCCTCACAAGCAAACTCAACGGGCTCCTCGGTAGCGAACTCGTCTCCCGGCTCTACCCAACAAGACAAAAAAGCAACAAGGATACAATCAACCACGTGCAAGATCAAGCAATATGATGAAATGATGATATGCTATGCGGGATGCGATGCGGGATGCAAAATGCAAGATATAACAGTAAATGCATGAACCTGGCCTCAACTTGGAATTCCAAGGGTGCCACTGGATAGAGGGGATGAAATCGCTTGAAAACGATATAAAGATCATTGGAAACGGAGTTACGGTTTGGAAATGGCAAGCGTTTTAAGATATGACACCGGTCAGCGATTTACAGCAAGTAGGCATCTAAATGCAACGAAAAGAACATGCTACAGCCACCAAACATGACAACAAAATACATGGCAGGGATGCCCACAAGATGCTTAACAAAATACTAGCACTGAGCCACGGCCAATTCATCCATTATGAGGTTCAAACAAGCATGGCAAAAACGCAAATGCAAAACAGATTCCAGACTTAGTGAAATTAGCACTTGTCTGAAATTTCAGATCACGATGCTCTCTTCGGAGCAGCAAAACAACATGATACATGACCTGAACATGACAAGTAAGAACATGGCATGGAGCTACTAAACAAGCTTAACAAAAGTCCCAAAGTGACCTGGGGCCAAAAGGGATCACAAAATATATTAACGGGCACACGAACATAGCATAAAACACAATCAGTTTTCAGACAGTGAAAACTGAGACATGCTGAAATATAACTCACGAAGGCATGTAAACGAGCTCGATGCACTCACCACGGTGCAAGTCATGGCAAGGCAGTCATACATCCATTAATAAGGCACAAAATACAAGCTATACATGGCAATAACAATGGCATGGCATGCACGGATCAACTACAACAACGCCGGCAAAATCGCAAACGAGTTGACGATCTGCCCAGATTCACCATGAAGCAAAAGTAGAGCTCGATTGACTCAAGCTATGGTGCTCCATAATTGTAAACAAAGACATGGATGGATAGAGCATAACATGAATAACAAAAGTCCCTTACTGATCATCCTCAAAAGAGGCACAGATCATTAGGAAACAAGCTGAACATATGGCATCATGAACTAAAATATCCCAGACTTAGTTTTCACTAAGTCCCTAAAAACAGATTTACCGGGTGCCTCACTTTGCAAGCTTGCACAAGTCACCACACACATCCTAAAAATTCATGGGTTGCACCTCTGGAAAGAAGACAAAATGCTTAACAAAACATATGAGGGACTCACAGGCATAGCATGCACACAATAATCATGGCAAAAATGACAAAAGTCTAAGATGAACTAGCAGATCTGACAATTAACTCACGAAGCCTCCTTCTAACAGCATTTTTGGCATCAAGATGAGCTCAAATGAAAATGATGCAATGGAATGAAATGATGTACATGTCGAGACGAAGATTTTGATATATTATATGCCCAAAACGGAGTTACGGATGCGGAGATATGAGCAGTCAAACATAGCATAAAAATTACGGGGGAGAAGAGGGAAGTCAACCCAGATCTAGGGTTTCGGCACTGTTCACGGGCGCGCGAACCGAGGATGGCCGGGATCTCACCGGAGTCTCGCCGGAGAGGAGGAGGCGCCGCGGAGGAGGAGGGGGCCGGCCGGACCGGGGCGGCGACGGCGGCGTGGCCGTGCGGCGGCGGCGCCCGAGGCGGGGCCGGGCGTGGCGGCGCCGGTCTTCACGGGCGGCGGCGACCTCCGGCTGGGGCGGCGGCGGCCGGCCGGGAAGAGGACGGCGGCGGGCGCGGGACGAAGGGCGGCGGCGGATCGGGCTCGCGGGGGCCCCTCCTGGGCCTCCCGGGCCGGCGGCGGGGATGTGGGCGCGGCCCACGTGGCGGCGCGTGAGTGGACAAGGGGCGGCGGCGGACGCTGTCCGGTCCGATCCGGACACGTCCGTCGGTGGCGGGGTTTGATCTGTTTTTTAACTAGGGTTTCGGACGGGGGAAGAAGAGATCCGAATGGAGGGGGTATTTATAGGCATAAGTAGAGCTAGGAGAGTCCAAATGAGGTGCGGTTTTCGGCCACGCGATCGTGATCGAACGCTCTAGGACATGGAGCAGAGTTTGGTGGGTTTTGGGCCAAATTGGAGGGGTGTTGGGCTGCAACACACACGAGGCCTTTTCGGTCCCTCGGTTAACCGTTGGAGTATCAAACGAAGTCCAAATGATACGAAACTTGACAGGCGGTCTACCGGTAGTAAACCAAGGCCGCATGACAAGTCTTGGTCCAATCCGGAAATGTTTAATCCCCACACACGAAAGAAAGCTAGGAATGGCCACCGGAGGAGAACGAAGCGCCGGAATGCAAAACGGACAACGGGGAAAAATGCTCGGATGCATGAGATGAACACGTATGCAAATGCAATGCACATGATGACATGATATGAGATGCATGAAAACAAAAACAACACACGGAGGCAAAGACCCGAACCCGAAAAATAAATATAACTTAATGCCGGAAACGGCAAGAGTTGGAGTACAAATAGGGAAAGTTACATCTGGGGCGTTACAACACTCCACCACTATGAAAAGATCTCGTCCCGAGATCTAGGACTGAAAGAACTCCGGGTACTCAGAACGGAGGTGATCCTCGCGTTCCCAGGTAGCTTCACGGTCGGAATGGTGAGACCACTTGACTTTGAGAAATTTGATTGACTTGTTGCTAGTCTTGCGTTCAGTCTCTTCAAGAATAGCAACTGGGTGCTCACGATAAGAGAGATCTTCTTGGAGCTCAATGTCCTCGAAGTTGACGGTGCGGTCCGGAGTCTTGAAGCACTTACGAAGCTGAGAGACATGGAACACATCATGAACATTTGCAAAGTTTGAAGGAAGCTCAAGTTGATAGGCGAGGTCGCCTCTCTTGCTGACAATCTTGAAAGGTCCCACGTATCTAGGGGCAAGCTTCCCTTTGATACCGAAGCGACGAGTACCTTTCATGGGAGAGACGCGGAGGTAAACATGATCTCCGATCTCGAAAGACAAATCACGATGCTTACTATCATAGTAGCTCTTCTGGCGGGATTGGGCTGCTTCGAGGTTATCACGAATGACTTTGCACATTTCTTCTGCTTCTGTGATTAAGTCATTACCCAGCAGCTGACGTTCACCGGTTTCAGACCAGTTGAGAGGGGTACGGCACTTCCTGCCATACAGAATTTCAAAAGGGGCCTTGCCCGAACTTGCTTGAAAACTGTTGTTATAGGAGAATTCAGCATAAGGAAGACAATCCTCCCACTTCATGCCGAAGGAGATCACACAAGCCCTGAGCATATCTTCAAGAATCTGGTTGACACGCTCGACTTGACCGCTTGTTTGAGGATGGAAAGCAGTGCTGAAGCGGATGTTTGTGCCCATGGCCTTCTGAAAAGAATCCCAAAACTTGGAGGTAAAGATGCTGCCACGGTCTGAAGAGATCACTTGAGGAATACCGTGCAGAGAGACAATGCGAGAGGTATAGAGTTCCGCCAATTGAGCTGCAGTGATCGACTCTTTGATAGGCAGAAAGTGAGCCACTTTGGTGAGCTTGTCGATGACAACAAATATAGCATCATTGCCACGCTTGGACTTTGGAAACCCAGTCACGAAGTCCATTTCAATGTGGTCAAACTTCCATTCTGGAATGGCAAGAGGTTGGAGGAGACCAGCTGGCCTTTGGTGTTCTGCCTTCACTCTTCTGCAGACATCACATTCATTCACGAATTGAGCAATCTCGCGCTTCATTCGAGTCCACCAATAAGCTTGCTTAAGGTCCTAATACATCTTCGTACTCCCAGGGTGGATGGAGAGGAGAGAATTGTGAGCCTCGTTCATGATCACTTTACGAAGTTCACCTTTGGGCACAACAATACGATCCTCGAAGAAGAGAGTGTCCTTGTCATCAAGGCGGTAGCACTTGTACTTGGACTGACTCTTGGCAATCCCAATCTTCACCTTTTTCACCATAGCATCAAGAAGCCGGGCTTGGCGAATCTGGTCTTCTAAGGTAGGAGAGACTTGAAGGTTGGCGAGGAAACCTTGAGGAACAACTTGCAGATTAAGCTTGCGGAAAGCTTCACAAAGCTCGGGTTGATAAGGCTTGAGAATCAGACTGTTGCAGTAGGCCTTTCTGCTCAAAGCATCAGCAATCACATTGGCCTTGCCTGGAGTATACTCAATACTCAGATTATACTCTTGAATCATTTCGACCCATCGAGTTTGCCTTAGGTTGAGATTAGGCTGAGTGAAGATGTACTTGAGACTCTTGTGATCAGTGAAAATGTCCACTTTTCTTCCCAATAGAAGATGTCTCCAAGTCAAAAGAGCATGCACAACTGCTGCCAACTCGAGATCATGAGTGGGGTAGTTCTTCTCATTAGGCTTCAATTGGCGAGATGTATAAGCAACAACTTTCTTCTCTTGCATCAAAACTGCGCCAAGACCTTGGAGAGAGGCATCACAAAAGACCTCGTACGGCTTGGATTCATCAGGTGGAGTCAGAACTGGAGCAGTGATCAACTTCTCTTTCAAAGTGTTGAAAGCAATATCACACTCTGGAGACCAAACGTACTTGACATGCTTCTGAAGAAGATTAGAGAGAGGCTTCGCGATCTTGGAGAAGTTCTCAACGAATCTTCGGCAATAGCTTGCGAGACCGAGAAAACTGCGGAGTTGCTTCATGTTCTGAGGAGGTTCCCAATTCACAATTGCGGATACCTTCTCGGGATTCACGGAAATGCCCTTGGCAGAGATGATATGACCAAGATAAAGAACCTCATCGAGCCAAAATTCACACTTGGAGAACTTGGCGTAGAACTGATGTTCCCTGAGCTTATCGAGAACCAAACGCAAGTGCTTGGCATGATCTTCCTTGTTCTTCGAGAAAACCAGAATGTCATCGAGATAGACCAAAACGAAGTCATTGGTGTAGGCGTTGAAGATGAAATTCATCATGCGAGAGAACGTCGGAGGGGCGGCGGCGGAGGCTGTCCGGTCCGATCCGGACACGTCCGTCGGTGGCGGGGGTTGATCTGTTTTTTAACTAGGGTTTCGGACGGGGGAAGAAGAGATCCGAATGGAGGGGGTATTTATAGGCATAAGTAGAGCTAGGAGAGTCCAAATGAGGTGCGGTTTTCGGCCACACGATCGTGATCGAACACTCTAGGACATGGAGCAGAGTTTGGTGGGTTTTGGGCCAAATTGGAGGGGTGTTGGGCTGCAACACACACGAGGCCTTTTCGGTCCCTCGGTTAACCGTTGGAGTATCAAACGAAGTCCAAATGATATGAAACTTGACAGGCGGTCTACCGGTAGTAAACCAAGGCCGCATGACAAGTCTCGGTCCAATCCGGAAATGTTTAATCCCCACACACGAAAGAAAGCTAGGAATGGCCACCGGAGGAGAACGAAGCGCCGGAATGCAAAACGGACAACGGGGAAAAATGCTTGGATGCATGAGATGAACACGTATGCAAATGGAATGCATATGATGACATGATATGAGATGCATGAAAACGAAAACAACACACGGAGGCAAAGACCCGAACCCGAAAAATAAATATAACTTAACGCCGGAAACGGCAAGAGTTGGAGTACAAATAGGGAAAGTTACATCTGGGGCGTTACACTATCCCACTAGGCGCGCCCCTGCCTCATGGCCCCCCTGGTGGCCCTCAGATGCCCATGTTCTACTATATGGAGTCTTTTGTTGAGGAAAATAATCATAAGCAAGCTTTCGGGACGAGACTCCGCCACCACGAGGCGGAACCTTGGCGGAACCAATCTAGGGTTCCGGCGGAGCTGTTCTGCCGGGGATACTTCCCTCCGGGAGGGGGAAATCATCGCCATCGTCATCACCAACGATCCTCTCATCAGGAGGGGGTCAATCTCCATCAACATCTTCACCAGCACCATCTCATCTCAAACCCTAGTTTATCTCTTGTATCCAATTCTTGTCTCTAAGTCTGGGATTGGTACCTGTGGTTTGTTAGTAGTGTTGATTACTCCTTATAGTTGATGCTAGTTGGTTTACTTGGTGGAAGATCATATGTTCAGATCCTATATGCACATACCCCTCTGATTATGGACATGAATATGCTTTGTGAGTAGTTACGTTGGTTCCTGAGGACATGGGAGAAGTCTTGTCATTCGTAGTCATGTGAATTTGGTATTCGTTATATATTTTGATGAGATGTATGATGTGTCTCCTCTAGTGGTGTTATGTGAACGTCGACTACATGACACTTCACCATTATTTGGGCCTAGAGGAAGGCATTGGGAAGTAATAAGTAGATGATGGGTTGCTAGAGTGACAGAAGCTTAAACCCTAGTTTATGTGTTGCTTCGTAAGGGGCTGATTTGGATCCATATGTTTCATGTTATGGTTAGGTTTACCCTAATACTTTTGTTGTAGTTGCGGATGCTTACAATAGAGGTTAATCATAAGTGGGATGCTTGTCCAAGTAAGGATAGTACCCAAGCACCGGTTCACCCACATACCAAATTATCAAAGTATGAACGCGAATCATATGAACGTTATGAAAACTAGCTTGACGATAATTCCCATGTGTCCCCGGGAGCGCTTTTCTCTATATAAGAGTTTGTCCAGGCTTGTCCTTTGCTACACAAAGGATTGGGCCACCTTACTGCACTTTATTTACTTTTGTTACTTGTTGCTCGTTATAAATTATCTTATCACAAAACTATCTATTACCTATAATTTCAGTGCTTGCAGAGAATACCTTGCTGAAAACCGCTTCTCATTTCCTTCTACTCCTCGTTGGGTTCGACACTCTTAGAAAGGACTACGATAGATCCCCTATACTTGTGGGTCATTGTCGGTGTCAAAACCGGCGGATCTCGGGTAGGAGGTCCCGAACTATGCGTCTAAGGCGGATGGTAACAGGAGGCAGGGGACACGATGTTTTCCCAGGTTCGGGCCCTCTTGATGGAGGTAATACCCTACGTCCTGCTTGATTGTTCTTGATAATATGAGTAGTACAAGAGTTGATCTACCACGAGATCAGAGAGGCTAAACCCTAGAAGCTAGCCTATGGTATGATTGTTGTTTGTATATCTATCGACTAGCCTGGCCCTGGTTTATATAATGCACCAGAGGCCTAGGATAACAAGATTCCTAGCCGAATACGCCGGTGGGGGAGGAGTCCTTGTCTTGACCACCAAGTCTTGTGGAATCTTCCTTGTATGCGACAGCTGTCCGAACTGGCCTATGAGTATACAGCCATGGGGGTCCTCGGCCCAATCTAACTGACCGGGAGACGACGTGGTGTGTACCCCCTAGTCCAGGACACCATCAGTAGCCCCCTGAACCGGTCTTCAAGTTGGGGACGCTCCTCGATTCTTCCGAACTGTTCTTTGTCTTTGGTCGTCGGTCTTGAAAACTGGTTCAACAAATCTTCCCATCTTTTATCTTGAGGATTGCCGAGCTAAATCTGAAGATCTCACATGTCGGGTATCCGGGGAGCCCTTTACGTCTTCGGCCTTTATCAATGCCTTGTTATTTTTATGCCACACCTCGGGTTTGAAGTTGTTCCCGGGCGGCAACGTCCTCTTGCGTCCGAGCTCCAACGCCGGACTGCATTCGAGGTATCTTTTGCAGCCGAGCACCAACGCCGGACCGCTTTCCGAGCTCCAGCGCCGGACTATATCTAAACTCTAACGCCGGACTATGTCCAAACTCCAACGCCGGACTATATCCGAGGTGTCATATCACCTTGGTTTAAAAAAGTTAAAGGAGTTTAGCCGAGCTTAATGCCGGAAATGCCCTCTATGGAGCCAGCCACTAGCGCCCAAGCTTTATGCCAGACTGCTTCCGAGGTGGTGCACCACCCCGACTGTGGGCCGATTTTTTGTCAATATTTTTTATTGGTGCAATTTATTCTCTGCCGAGATATATAGCTAGTAGCCCTCAAGGTGTGTATCGGTCTAAAACCCGAGATGCACCTGAAGGATGATGTAAGACCACTGATCCCAGTAGCCGCTGAGACTCAGGTTGATTTGCAAAATCATCCTGAGGATCAAGTCCTAGCTCGGCAAAATACTTCGGGACTCAAAAAGCGGTGTGCAGAGTCCTCGAGACTTAGGTTGGGTGTGGCCGACCAACCCGAGGATCATAATCTCCTCGAAAACTATATTGCACTTAAATTTTCTGCACTGGATTGCCAATGTAGTAGCCCCCGAGACACTGGTTGGGTGGCAACACCAGATCAGGGGATCGATGTGCCCCTTTATTTTTAAATAATAAGCCCAAAGCCCAGTAGCCCCCGAGCCTTAATGCGGGCACGGGTGGTCGAATTAAGGATCTATATCTATAGTAAAATCACAAATTATGTGTAATGGTTCTATGTATCCAAGTACTTTACATCATTAATGCTCGGATCCGCATTGTACAAAACTTTGTTGACCGACCATCGGTTCCACCTCATCGGCCAGTAGCGGAGGAGTGTTTGTCCTACTTTATAAAGCCTTTATGAGGGCAAAGATTTACGACAAACAAGGCAATCTGGCCATACGGTTTTATAAACAAAGGTACGCAGAGAAATATGTTATATTACTGTTTAACATAAGAAATGTCTTCCAAAGAAACTAGTCCCGCTATCGGTTCCTTTCTTTGGGTTGTCATTCTAAGCATGATCATGAAACCTCAGCTCTAATGTAAGAGCAAAATATTGAGGATTTAGTTTGGGAGGCCAGTTACTAGCCCCCGGTAGTGTTCGGCGACATTCGAGGTCAAGCCGTAAACACTTCGCCCAATGTTATGAATGGACGTCATTTAACACAGTGATCGGATCGCTGACCAGTTTACGCTTATTGTGACAGTCAGTTTTCGGCTTTCTCCACTGAGGTGCTTAACCATGTGAGCTGGAAGCACAATCGCAGTGGTTCTCCCTTTGCACACCTAGCCGAACAAAGCGGAACGTAGGAGGCAAGCGCAGGAGCCGGGCAACCCAACTATTGACCGAAGACACAATTCGACACCGATGCATATATAGCAATATCCGTGAATGTTTTTGCCGAATCTCTAAAGGTGTCCGGCGTTGCACTGCGAGACTTGTGCTGAAAACACACAAATAGTTTAAAAGTGCCATAAGCTTGGAAAACCAAAAACCGTCAGTAAAACTTGATGTCCGAACAAAATCAAGTGTCTGGTGCCAATCCAAAAATTGGGGGAAAAATTGTGCTTCTATCGTGCTTTAACATGACACATCCGATCTCAAGACTTCACGCGGATCAGCCTATGGCTTCAAAATCTTTATCCCAAAGGCGGAGTACTTCTTCGAGGTCAGTTTAGCAAACTGAACTCAAGCGGCTTTCAGAGAGAAGACAGGCTATCCGGCTATTGACCATAAACTCGAGTCGAAAAAGGAGCGGTAGAAATAGACTTTGCAACGACCAAGAAGAAAACACATTTACTATAAACAGCTCATATAAATTTTAAGAGCCCCCAAGTGACTTGGGTAAAAGAATTTTATGTATAATGATTGTATGTACTGAAGTACTTATATCATATCTGTGTTCACCCGAACTTTAAATGCGTCTTAACCGGCCGTCGGCTTCTCCCTCTTCGGCCAAGGGCCGAAAAGTGTCATGTACTCCACCTGTCGAGAGTATCGACGGTGTTTCCGATGACCAGGCAATCAGGCCATAAGGCTGTAACAGACAAAGCGCGCCCAGGGAACTTATGCTATATTACTGACGAAGTGTAAGAAGCATCTTCGAAGAAAATAGTACCCCCACTGATACCTTTCTTCGGTGCTCATTATTACTATGAGACTTTGCAATAGATTTTTTGTACTCATGAGTTCCGTTGTGTGCCGACCATGATTGAAAACAATAAGAGCGCTAGCTTTCGGCTTCACCCAGTCTGAGGTCAGAGCTCGCATGACCCGGTCGTGACAATCGCAGAGGTGCTCCCTTTACTCCCTAGCCGAACAATCGGGAACGTAGGGGTAAACACAGGAGCGAGGCAACCCAGCTTGCAAATCGCTTAGGTCAATATGGTGCATATTGTGGCGTAATACACGAACAAGGAACGAAGCCGTACAAGTATAATCATATGCAAGAGGAAAAGCTCCATCAAGGGAGCCCCCAAATAAACGAGGTATTTGAATATGCCCGTCACAAAAAAAGTTTTGACAAGGAACTTTGTCACAAACAACTTTGTGCCGAAAAGTATAATGCTTGGTCAAACCGAACAAAATTTAAAACTAAAAGTTTTTGAGCATGAAAGCAACTTAGCTGGTTAATGTGCTCGGTGTTGATGACGCGATTCGGGCTTGTGGCGGGACGAAGACGCCCATTGATCTGTCACGGATCCGACAAGGTTCGTAGTCCTCGGCATGGCCGAGGTCCCAACCCCTGGGCCCGAGGTGTCCGTGCAAGGAGTTCGGCACTCTGGAGTAGTGACCACCTAACGCAGTCAAAATCGATTACCTGCACACATAAAACAGTGCGGTACAGGAAATAATAATGATATAAAATATAATCCTTGCATAATTGCTTTACGCAAAAATAATTTATTTAAAGAAATGTGGTCTGGTGCTGAAGCCAATGTCGATGCAGGGCGTCAGCGTGATGCAGTGAAGGCGTGACAAAGCCTGAATTTGCAGGGCGGTCCGGGCTCCGAATGCGGCGTTCGCTGAACTATGTACGGAAACCGACCGAACCACCACGCGATCGTTTTTAATGTGGCCACCATTTGATAGACCTGTGTATAGATGATGGAACAAACCAGAGTAATAATTTCTTAAGAAAAATAAACCCAACAAGCAAAAATTGTTAGGATTAATAGCACCTGGTTTATTTGTTGTAGCATTCCGAAGAAAAACGACTCCCAAAATCAGGAATCGATCTGCACACCCATTGCCTGATGGGCGATAGAGCAATGGTCTGGTGATGCTGGCAAAGGTTGTCTTGCCGAGGCGAAGCCCTCGGCCTAGCTAACGTGACGAAGCTGGTCGGCTGGTGACGCCGAAGTCACCGAAGTATGTTGATGAAGAAATAGCCAAGTCCCCGGTCTAGCCGTGGTGACGGAGCAGGCTGGTGAGGAGTTTATGTAGCTGCTATGTCAGCCGAGGTGTTTAAGTAGTTCGGCGTGATGGACATTGGCTCGAAGAAGCAACAGTGCGGCCATGCCGACCCAGGTCGTAACTTGTGATGCGACCAATGCTGGTTTGATGAAGTGACCATGCGGTGATACCGGTGTGCCTGCTCCGTGTAATCCGTGGGGCGGCGATGTTGGTGATGATTTATCCTTGGCGATTCCGAACTCTTATTCGGCTCGCCAAGGCGAGGATCCAAAGAAGTTGAGTTCGGCTTAAAAAGCGATGACATGTCTAGCGCAGGTCGGCAGTCATGGAGCTATATTGCCGGACTGGTTTGACACCAGCGTGATGGCGAAGATTACCTCAGAGGAGGATTAAAATTTTATGGACGCGTGTTAAAAACAACGCACAATAACGTAGAAGAAAATTCCTTTTTAAAAAGGTTGTCAAATATCACGTTCATAAAGAAACATAAATTCGGGTCGAATCCGTATTCGCGCAGGAAACAGATCTGAAAAGTGATGCACTAATCGGAAGGTTACCAGAGTTTGGACGGTCGGATCGAGCTGATATTTTGAGGGGTGGTAGATATGGGAATTCCGCAGCAGATGAACGGTTGGATCTTACAAAAGACTTCCGAGCTGGGATCTGGAGAGCATTCCCTAAACTCGTCCAGTTTCCCGTCTGGATTTGACAAGGCTCCGGTGTATCGTAGATTGTCAGAGATTCCTCCATCGGAACTCGACGAAATTTTCCAGGGTTGTTGTAGACTTGATTCCTCACAATTCCACCGACGCGATCGTTAAAACGACACTCGAGGAGGCGGTGGCGGCGGATACGCGTTCACTGTCTAGAAAAACAGCATGGTCGCCCGAGGGCAATGTTGACGTTGAGCCCCCGAGCTCTATGGAAGATTCCTCCATGATCTTGATAGAGATCGGAGTTGGTGTTGATGAAGGCCCTCGTCCGAACATGATGATCGGAGGCAGGGCACAGTCCTCGGTCAAGCCAAGGTGACCAGTCGAGCCGGTGACGAAGATGTCGATGTCGCAGTTAATCTGCAGACGAGCCATCGATCATTTTGCCGATCACACAGCGGAACTCTCAATGAAAGCACCAATGTCGGTGTCAAAACCGGCGGATCTCGGGTAGGGGGTCCCGAACTATCCGTCTAAGGCGAATGGTAACAGAAGGCAGGGGACACGATGTCTACCCAGGTTCGGGCCCTCTTGATGGAGGTAATACCCTACGTCCTGCTTGATTGTTCTTGATAATATGAGTAGTACAATAGTTGATCTACCACAAGATCAGAGAGTCTAAACCCTAGAAGCTAGCCTATGGTATGATTGTTGTTTGTATATCTATCGACTAGCCTGGCCCTGGTTTATATAATGCACCAGAGGCCTAGGATAACAAGAGTCCTAGCCGAATACGCCGGTGGGGGAGGAGTCCTTGTCTTGACCACCAAGTCTTGTGGAATCTTCCTTGTATGCGGCAGCTGTCCGAACTGGCCCATGAGTATACAGCCATGGGGGTCCTCGGCCCAATCTAACTGACCGGGAGAAGACGTGGTGAGTACCCCCTAGTCCAGGACACCATCAGTCATCAAGACTCTTTTCTGGCGCCGTTGCCGGGGAGTGAAGCGACTTTGGTAGGTAGAATTTGGTAAGGAAAAATTTATATAGTGTGCTGAAATTTACTGTCACTTATTACTATGGAAAGTAATCCTCTGAGGGGCTTGTTTGGGGTATCTTCACCTCGACCAGTAGAGCAAAGAGTTGCTCCTCAACCTACTAAAAATGAAAATGTCTGCATTGAAATTGCTTCGAGTATGACAGAAAAACTGCTAACTAATATTTTTGCAGGAGATGGAACATTACATCCTAATGAGCACCTAATATATGTGGATGAAGTTTGTGGATTATTTAAGCTTGTAGGTATGCCCGATGATTTTATCAAGAAGAAGGTCTTCCCTTTATCTTTGGAGGGAGATGCATTGACGTGGTATAGGCTATGTGATGATATGGGATCATGGAACTACAAACGATTGAAATTGGAATTTCATCAGAAGTTTTATCCTATGCATCTTGTTCATCGTGATCGTAATTATATATATAATTTTTGGCCTCGCGAAGGAGAAAGCATCGCTCAAGCTTGGGGGAGGTTTAAGTCAATGTTATATTCATGCCCCAATCTTGAGCTCTCAAGAGAAATGATTATTCAAAAAAATTATGCTCGGCTTTCTGATAACAATCGCACCATGCTCGATACTTCTTGTGCTGACTCTTTTATGATGAAGACTATTGAATTCAAATGGGATTTATTGGAAAGAATTAAACTCAACTCTGAAGATTGGGATCTCGACGAAGGTAAGGAGTCAGGTATGACACCTGAGTTTGATTGTGTTAAATCTTTTATGGATACCGATATTTTCCATAAACTTAGCACTAAATATGGACTTGACTCTGAAATAGTAGCTTCTTTCTGTGAATCTTTTGCTACTCATGTTGATCTCCCTAAGGAGAAGTGGTTTAAATATAATCCTCCCATTGAAGTAAAAGTAATTGCACCTATTAAAGTTGAAGAAAAGACTATCACTTATAATGATCCTATTGTTCCTACTGCTTATGTTGAGAAACCACCTTTTCCTGTTAGGATAAAAGATCATGCTAAAGCTTCAACTGTGGTTCGTAAAAGCAATATTAGAACCTACACACCTCCTGAGCAAGTTAAAGTTGAACCTAATATTGCTATTGTTAAGGATCTCTTGGCTGATAATATTGATGGGCATGTTATTTATTTCTGTGATGAAACTGCTAGAATTGCTAGACCTTGTGCTAAAGATAAACATAGACCTATGGTAGGCATGCCTGTTATTTCTGTTAAAATAGGAGATCATTGTTATCATGGCTTGTGTGATATGGGTGCTAGTGCTAGTGCAATACCTATTGACTTATACAAAGAAATTATGCATGATATTGCACCTGCGGAGTTAGAAGACATTGGTGTCACAATTAAACTTTCCAATAGAGATACTATTTCACCAACGGGGATTGTTAGAGATGTTGAAGTCTTGTGTGGGAAAACTAAATATCCTGCTGATTTTCTTGTTCTTGGTTCCCCACAAGATAGCTTTTGTCCCATTATATTTGGTAGACCCTTCTTAAACACTGTTAATGCTAGGATAGACTACAAAAAGGATGTTGTTACTATTGGTTTAGGTGATATGTCTCATGAGCTCAACTTTTCTAAATTTCATAGACAACACTGTGAAGAGGAATTGTCTAGTAAAGATGAAATTATTGGTCTTGCTTCTATTGCCGTACCTCCTAGTGATCCTTTAGAACAATATTTGCTAGACCATGAAAATGATATGTTTATGAATGAAAGAATGGAAATAGATGAAGTGTTCTTTAAGAAGGGACCTATTCTGAAACACCACTTGCCTATTGAAATCTTAGGGGATCCTCCTCCACCCAAGGGTGATCCCGTGTTAGAGCTTAAACCATTGCCTGATACTCTTAAATATGCTTATCCTGATGAAAACAAGATATATCCTGTTATTATTAGTGCTAACTTTTCAGAGAAGGAGGAAGAAAAAATATTGAAAATTCTGAAGAAGCACCATGCCGCTATTGGATATACTCTTGATGATCTTAAGGGCATTAGTCCCACTCTATGTCAACACAAAATAAATATGGAGAAAGATGCCAAACCAGTTATTGATCACCAATGACGGCTGAATCCTAAGATGAAAGAAGTGGTAAGAAAAGAAATACTAAAGCTCCTTGAGGCAGGTATAATTTATCCCGTTGCTGATAGTCAGTGGGTAAGTCCTGTAAAGATGCATTGATTCCGCAAAGAATTATTACAGGTTATAGGATGGTAATTGATTTCCGCAAATTAAATAAGGCTACTAAAAAAGATCATTACCCCTTACCTTTTATTGATCAAATGCTAGAAAGATTATCCAAACATACACATTTTTGCTTTCTAGATGGTTATTCTGGTTTCTCTCAAATACCTGTATCAGCTGATGATCAATCTAAGACCACTTTTACTTACCCTTTCGGTACTTTTGCTTATAGACGTATGCCTTTTGGCTTATGTAATGCACCTGCTACCTTTCAAAGATGCATGATGGCTATATTTTCTAATTTTTGTGAAAATATATGTGAGGTATTCATGGATGATTTCTTTGTTTATGGATCCTCTTTTGATGATTTCTTAAGAAACCTTGATCGAGTTTTGCAGAGATGTGAAGAAACTAACCTTGTCTTGAATTGGGAGAAATGCCACTTTATGGTTAATGAAGGTATTGTCTTGGGGCACAAAATTTCTGAAAGATGCATTGAAGTTGATAAAGCTAAAGTTGATGTTATTGAAAAGATGCCGTGTCCCAAGGACATCAAAGGTATAAGAAGTTTCCTTGGTCATGCCGGCTTTTATAGGAGGTTCATTAAGGACTTCTCAAAAATTTCTCGGCCTCTAACTAATTTATTACAAAAATATATACCATTCGTCTTTGGTAATGATTGTGTAGAAGAATTTGAAATACTTAAGAAAGCATTGATCTCTGCACCTATTGTTCAGCCACCTGATTGGAATTTACCTTTTGAAATTATGTGTGATGCTAGTGATTATGCTGTAGGTGCTGTTCTAGGGCAAAGAGTTGATAAGAAACTAAATGTTATTCAATATGCTAGTAAAACTCTAGACAATGCCTAGAGAAATTATGCTACTACTAAAAAAGAATTCTTAGCAGTTATATTTTCTTGTGATAAGTTCAGACCTTATATTGTTGATACTAAAGTAACTATTCATATTGATCATGCTGCTATTAAATATCTTATGGAAAAGAAAGATGCTAAACCTAGACTTATTAGATAGGTTCTCTTGCTACAAGAATTTGATTTGCATATTATTGATAGAAAGGGAGCCGAGAACCCCGTTGCAGATAACCTGTCTAGGTTGGAAAATGTTCTTGATGACCCACTACCTATTGATGATAGCTTTCCTGATGAACAATTAAATGTCATAAATGCTTCTCAAACTGCTCCATGGTATGCTGATTATGCTAATTATATTGTTGCTAAATTTATACCACCTAGTTTCACATACCAACAAAAGAAAAAGTTCTTCTATGATTTGAGACATTACTTTTGGGATGACCCACATCTTTATAAAGAAGGAGTAGATGGTGTTATTAGACGTTGTGTACCTGAGCATGAACAGGAACAGATCCTACGCAAGTGTCACTCCGAAGCTTATGGAGGACACCACGCTGGAGATAGAACTACACATAAGGTATTGCAATCCGATTTTATTGGCCTACTCTCTTCAAGGATGCCCGTAAGTTTGTCTTATCTTGTGATGAATGTCAAAGAATTGGTACTATTAGTAGACGTCAAGAAATGCCTATGAATTATTCACTTGTTATTGAACCATTTGATGTTTGGGGCTTTGAATATATGGGACCGTTTCCTGCCTCTAATGGATATACACCTATTTTAGTTGATGTTGATTACGTTACTAAGTGGGTAGAAGCTATTCCAACTAGTAGTGCTGATCATAACACCTCTATTAATATGCTTAAAGAAGTTATTTTTCCGAGGTTTGGAGTCCCTAGATATTTAATGACTGATGGTGGTTCACACTTTATTCATGGTGCCTTTCGTAAAATGCTTTCTAAGTATGATGTTAATCATAGAATTGCATTTCCTTATCACCCATAGTCTAGTGGTCAAGTAGAATTAAGTAATAGAGAGCTTAAATTAATTTTGCAAAAGACTATTAATAGATCTAGAAGGAATTGGTCCAAGAAACTTGATGATGCATTATGGGCCTATAGAACTGCATATAAAAATCCTATGGGTATGTCCCCGTATAAAATGGTTTATGGAAAAGCATGTCACTTACCTCTCAAACTAGAACATAAGGCATATTGGGCTATTAAAGAGCTCAATTATGATTTCAAACTTGCCGGTGAGAAGAGGTTATTTGACATTAGGTCACTTGATGAATGGAGAACCCAAGCCTATGAGAATGCCAAATTGTTTAAAGAAAAAGTTAAAAGATGTCATGACAAAAGGATACAAAAGCGTGAGTTTAATGTAGGTGACTATGTATTGCTATACAACTCTCATTTAAGATTTTTTGCAGGAAAACTTCTCTCTAAATGGGAAGGTCCTTACGTTATCGAGGAGGTCTATCGTTCCGGTGCCATAAAAATCAACAACTTCGAAGGCACAAATCCGAAGGTGGTGAACGGTCAAAGAATCAAACATTATATCCCAGGTAATCCTATAAATGTTGAAACTAATGTTATTGAAACCGTAACCCTGGAGGAATACATAAGGGACACTTTCCGGAACGTTTCAGACTCTGAAAAGGAATAGGTATGTGGTACGGTAAGTAAACCGACTCCAAAACAATTCT